>NW_010170390.1:0-37006 GCF_000695765.1 Mesitornis unicolor | reverse complement strand
TAATAATAATAATAATAATAATAATATTAACATAAAAAAACCCCATAAAAACAACAGACTTCCTAACTCTTCGTGTTTTCCCAATGCATCCCTGATGTGTCTGAGCTGCCCATTATGCTCCTGCTGTTCAGCGGATTCTGGCTCCCACCCAGGTGCTGTGGGGGGGCCTGGCACACACCCGCTGCCCACAGAAGGGGGGTACCTCTGCCCCTCACTGCTGGCGAGGAGGGAGAAGCAAAGCAGCAGCTACAAGGGATGCTCGCCTTCTAGCCACTGTTGAACAAGTCAGTGGCTTACTATTTTGTTTCCTCTGTGCACTAAAATGGGTCTTTCTTGGACCCAGGAAAGGGATAAACTGTTCCAAAACAGAGATTTTATTCAGTATGTGTGATTTTTCTGCATGTTTTCAGGTTTACACAAGCTACAATATAAACAGTAAGCTCTGAAGGACGAATCTGTGCCTTACAATAAAATTTCAGCAGGCACCAGCAATCATGTTTCGACAAGATTAAAATACAGTTCCAGGTAAAAGCTTTTACTGAACATGCATTTTAAATATTTCCCTGTCTGCAGGTGGGCAAAGGGTTTAGTATATTTGAAGAACATAGTAAACACTTCTTCAACAAATAACTGTGTGCATTTTTGTAATAGTCACTTTCTGGAATTTGTTTGTTTGAAATGGATCAGAGATTTTGGAAAACTAACCTGAGTGACTAAAAAGGAGAAAGAAAATGGCCAAGGATGCATTAAAGTAAAGTTGATCAAAATCTCTTAGTAATGTAGCACATAAAAATGTCTATGCTGTTTGTATGTTGGGTCCATATTAGTAATTTTAGTTTTTCATTTTCTTTTTTAAGTTGAATGATTTATGTCTTTATATTGATATGGTCTTGCCTTGATTTTCTACTTTATCTGAGCTTTGTTTCATTTTTGTGATAAAGACTGGTGGCAAACAGCCATTTACAATTCCCTGCTCCATGACCCGTGACTGATCAGTCTCAGTGCATGTTAAAGCAGGGATGGTTCTGCTCTAATTTATACCACCGGGTTAAGGCCTCTATCACACTCCTGTCACTCTCAAACTGCCACTCTGACCCATCACCACATGCTCCTTCTTTTTCTTTGTGCTGGGGGTAAGAAGAATTTGAATAAATTACAGTTTTGGCACATCCCCCAGATTTACTCCAAAGTTTCTACACAAGGAAATATTCTCCAAAAAGGATCTTTGGACAATGTAATGTCATTTTTCACAGTGTTAAGTGGGGTTACCAGAGCAGAAAATGTGTGTACAATTTTTTTTTTTTTGCATAATTATGTAAGGACAGATACATACATAGACAGAAATTTTCTTTCATTGTTAAGGTCTACATGACTAAAACTGAG
Source organism: Mesitornis unicolor (assembly GCF_000695765.1). NCBI lineage: Eukaryota > Metazoa > Chordata > Aves > Mesitornithiformes > Mesitornithidae > Mesitornis > Mesitornis unicolor. The sequence goes on along the minus strand of NW_010170390.1, from coordinate 35,623 downwards.
TCTAAAACATTTATCATGATGTTCAGCACAAATAAAATGACATAAAATAGAAGAAAACTATGCTCCTTACCATTGTCCTTTGGCTGGTGTTTTATTTTTATGTGCTTAAATCAGCAGGGCAGCACGACATAAAGTTGATGATATAGTGCTGGAAAAAAACCCAACTGTGTCAATATGAATCTACCCTGGCAAAGCAATATTTCTCAGACCTCTTAATGTAGGCCTGTGAGTCAAAGTGACAATTGACAAACATTCAATAAGAGGTCAAAAAACAACCATGCACAGATTTGTTGAGGGCTTATGTTATCTATTTTTGATAAGTGAAACAATTGGCCTAAGTCATGTCACCTGAGGCTCTTCACGTCTGAGTGAAGAGCAGTTATAGAGTTGAAAGAGATTGTAATGATTTTTTTTTCCCTTTGTGCCCTTCCAGGAGAACTTGCTGAATATTTTCAAAGGCAAATATCAAAAAGCAGTTAGCTTGAAATAAAGGTAAAATCTCTCTTTGGTTTACTTAGGTTTAAATAAATTAATCCAAGAGCTAATATGATTGAGTAGCATGTGCAGTTAGGTCACCCAATTAATTAGTGTGTCTTATCAAGGGGAAGCAGAGATAGCTTCTTAAACACAGGTCAGAGTGACAGCGTAAAACAAAGTGACACACAAGGCTGTTCACTATTTATATCAAGTGATTTGCAGATGGATATAGACAAAATGCTTTAAGAATGCCTCTTCTCTCTAAAGAATCTAAGACAGGTGCTGTGGAGAATTTCCTTAATTTTCAGCCTTTTTACATATTAGAGATGGAATCTTGTTACTAATTTCACATTTGCTTTGTTCGTGTTGGTAAGTGCCAGTTCTTCTCCCCTCTTTTTCAGGAAGATATGCTTTTAGTTTGTTCTAGAAAAGTTTTCCTTACTGTGTTGCATGCAGCCAAGGTCCTTAGAGGCATTTGATTTCCGTGGAAGTTAGGTAGCTGAATATTCCTCTAGTCTTGGACTGGGGTATGCTGTTGACAGGGAAGAGGAGTTCTGGGCAGTGAACCCACATAGTGACCTATGTGGGTCAATGTTACTAAAGTGTGAGAAATTGTTCTAGGACTTGTGGCTACTGCACTGGGAAGAATGGGAGCAAGCTGGAGCGTAGGAGGTTCCATGTGAACATAAGGAAAAACTTCTTCACTGTGAGGGTGACAGAACACTGGAACAAGCTGCACAAGGAGGTTGTGGAGTCTCCTTCTCTGGCAGCATTCAAAACCCGCCTGGATGCATTCCTGTGTGACCAAGTCTAGGTGATCCTTGTCTGGCAGGTGGGTTGGACTGGATGATCTTTTGAGGTCCCTTCCAACTCCTAATGTTCTGTGATTCTGTGAAGGGAGGAAGGGAGGGAAACACTGGCTGAACGCCCTGGAAACCTGTAATTGAGGCAGTTGTCCTCATCTGTGTTGCCCCACAGGCCAGTTAGTGAGGGAAATATAAACCCCAGTTCATACAAACACAGAACAGAGAATGTTAACTGTGAGTATTGCTTACCCATCCTAAATTTATGGTGACAGTGTTTATCCCTGCTTTTGCCCTTTGTGCTGAATGAAAACTTCAGCCAAGGCAGGGGCTGGAAGCATCTCCTCATCCTTCCCTGGCATCAAATGACAAGGAGCGAGAGGCTTTTGAGCTAAATGATCTTTGTCTCATCTTTCTGTCTTAGCTGAATATCTTTCTCTCAGTTACCTTAGAAAGAAAGGCAAAATGATGGATTTTTCTGTCTCACAACAATACAGTAGAGTTGTAAATGGAGATGACCTCCACCCCCAAAATTTTAATGTGAAGCTGATGCTGTAAGTTAAAACAGTGCCAAAGGTAGTGGAGGAATGATAATGTTAGCTGGCAGTGGCCTATGTAAGCATAAACCAGCATGAATTATTCTCATTAAAATGTAGAAGAGTACACCCTGTATATTCACCATATATATGGGGCATGACAAGTCACTCTTTGCCTTTAATTTCCTGGGTTTATGTCCTTGCTCTGAGAATCATTATTTTCAAATCTACTTATTGTACTGTTGAGTCTTCACCTCAAAGTCCTCAACAATTTTTTTCTATAATAATTTGGACTAAAAATAATTCAGGTATTGGGGAATTTTTCACACTAATATATGCAGTATTTATTATATTAAAAAGATGCTGTAAATGCAGTGGTAACATTACAGGCATGATGGATTTAAGGAGGAAAAAAGTGTTCTTAAGTCATTCTCCTATCATTGCCTCAGGAGGTAATAACATAGCTTAACATAGGGGCTTCAGACTGGGTAGGGAATGCAAAGTAGAGTGATGGAAGGACTGCAGATATACAAACTGAGCAGGATCTAATTGAATTCCTAACAGATGGGAAATAATGAAATCATTTATTATCACTTCACAATTAGTTAACTCACAGGTATACCTCAGACAATAAAAAGGTTTTATCCAGCCTTCTGCTAGGGATTTAAAGTTTTTATAATCTCATCTTCTGCAAATCTGTTCCTTCATGGCTCAGTTTAATCAAGAGCAAGCTTGTCAACATGAAATGATCTCTCTGGTTATTTAAAAAACAAAAATACAAGTACAAACAAACTGTTTGAATGTCATACTACTTATAGACTACGTATTTTGAAGATACTATTCATTCATACACAGACTTCTATTTTCACTTGACATTTAAAAATGTCTGGGTGATATTACTTAAATGTTTGGGGATCTTATGCAAGCTCTTTATAACAATAACTTTATTTTCAGATAAGGAAATAGTCTGCCTTTGGAATAGTGGCAGGCCAGTTCAGTCAACTGCATCTGTTGTGGTTTTTTACTCTCCTTCCTACATTGCCCAAAGGCTCAATTCACAGAAGAATTTGGGCACTGGACTGCTAAGCCCAGCAGGTTGTCTCCATTAGGCAAGTAAATGTTTGGCAGACATGTGTCTGGGTCAGGCATTCTGGCTGTGCACAGTACTCAGGAAGAGCTTGGCACATCATAGTGGGAAGCAAAAGTGACGACAATAATAATTTGAAATTATGGAAATGCCGAGGAAAGTCACATAAATGAAATGTGGGAAGCACCCAGAGCTGTGTAGCATTTACAGGTGGAAATGTACTCATGAGGGAACTCTTGCAACAGACTCATCTCAGCTGCATGACACCCAGATTCACCTCCCTCCTATGCCTGACGGGATATAACCCTTCAGTGAAACTGTGAAGTCGAAGCTTTCTAGATCCAGGTGCTCTCAAAGTAATCTTTTGTTGTTATTTATTCTAATATATATATTGTTGTGCTAAGGAAAATCAACTGTAGTCAGCCTGGGAGTTGAGAGATGTAGGTTCAAAACCTTTCAGGCAGAGAAGAATTAAAGCTAGCCTCCTAATTATGAGTGTACATCTTCTACCCCACAGACAAGGGGGAGCTAGTCAGCTATCTGCTCAGAACTTAAACAGCTGTGGATAAGTTCCTATTTGAAAGATTAACTGGTGGTTGCAGAATCACAAAATTGCTGAGGGGCAATTTTTTGCAGAGCTGCCCAGAAGGGAAGAACCTAGGGGTGGTGATTAACAACCAGATGAATATGAGCCAGCAGTGTTTCCAGGTGACCAAGAAGGCCAACAGCATCCTGGCCTGCATCAGGAATAGTGTGGCCAGCAGGACTAGGGAAGTGATCCTTCCTCTGTATTTGGCACTGGTGAGGCTGCACCTTGAATACTGTGTTCAGTTTTGGGTCTCTCACTACAAGAAGGATATCAAGATGCTCGAGCATGTCCATAGAACAGCAGCAAAGCTGGTGAAGAGTTTAAAGCACAAGTCTTATGAGGAGTGACTGAGGGACCTGGGGTTATTTAGTCTGGAGAAAAGGAAACTTACAGGAGACCTTATCACTCTCTACAACTACCTGAAAGTAAGGTGTAGCGAGAGGGTGGTCAGTCTCTTCTCCCTGGTAGCTAGTGATAGCACAGGGGAAATGGCCTCAAGTTGCTCCAGGGGAGGTTTAGGTTGCATATTAGGAGGAATTCCTTTACTGAAAGGGTTATCAAGCATTGAAGCAGTCTGCCCAGGGAGGTGGTTGAGTCACCATCCCTGAAGGTGTTTAGAAGTTGAGTAGATGTCGTGCTAAGGGACATGGTCTAGTGGCAGACTTAGTAGGGCTGGATTGGTGGTTAGACTTGATGATCCTAAAGGTCTTTTCCAATCAAAACCATTCTATGAGTCTAAGATTTTGTCTCTCATTTATGTGAGCCAGAATTTCTACCTCCTCTGTTTATAGACTATAAACAGTAATATGAGTGGTTTCTTTAGAAGTAACTGACTTCAATTTAATCATAGCAATTATATTGACTCTTGGTCTGTCTGCAAAAATGGGTAATTTGAATAATGAAAAAAAAAAGATAAATTACTAGAGGCTTTGAACAAACATGATATGTTCCTCACGCCATGTTTTGATCTCCTACATGGAAAAATAGGCCAAATGACTAATAATGTAATTGTCATTATTTAACCTTGTTGAGATCAGAGGTTTAACTTCTTCATTTAAACAGCTACAATTTGGAATTACAATTCTTCGTGTAACCAGCCAGGTGAAACTGTTGAAGTCTCTGGTTTCACATACAGTTTCATTTTACCAAATAGATGCACAAAGTTTAGGAGAAAACTTGTGCTTTTAGGCTATGTATTAATTACAATTTTCTCCAGAGACATTGCTGGTATTGCTTAATTCCTATTATTTTGAGGTTATTGTTATGAATCTAATTTTTAACAAGGATAATTTTGTGTGGGTTGTATTCTGTTACGTAAGTACAGAACTGAAACTGTTATGGACCAAGCATTGTGGCCTGGACGAATAGAGAGCTAGAGTTATTGTTCTTGATGGCTATTGTTAAGGTTGGCAGCTGGGAGAGAGACAGAAGTTCAGGAAGCAAGGCAAAAAAAGACTCTGGGACACTGTCTGAAACAGCAGTCATGCAACTCTAAGAATGAATATATGCAAAAATGTTTGTGTTAAGTATCAACTGAAAAGATTTTGAAACTGGTCAGTGATATCTTTCCTTGACTGCTTTCCTTATCTGACTCAGAACATTTTATCTGCAGTATACCAAAGAAGCACCCAGCTACATTGCCAATTTCTCCTGATGGAGATGGAATATAGTAACCTAAACTTTAAGTGATTATTACAAAGACTAGTAACACACATGCTATACTTTAAGAAAGGAAGATTTTGCATCACGGTTGTCCAACAACAGTTCATGAAGCTGAACAGCTTTAGGTTCATTTCACATTTTAGCTTGGAGCGAGTTCTTTGTTTGTTTGTTTGTTTGTTTTTTTCCAATAATTGATTTTATGCATCAGCTAAATATACACCAAGACAGCTCAGATCAGCTGTCTCAGACCTGTGTTGTCTACTTCAGAACTTTCTAAGCAATCAATTGAAAATATAGCTGTAAATGAATTTCAGCTACAATTTGGAATTCATTGATCTCATGGGAGTTTGCAGATCATGAATAATCTAGGAATATGAATGGTCTGTCCTGAAACCAGCTTTGTACTTCAACTGTTTACAAATGTGCAATTCAAGTTGTTCACATCTCTCTAACCTCCTGCTCCCAAAAACAGGAGCAGAGCATTAAAATGCCTGGAAACACACAGAGACTCATCAGTCTTACCACCTTGCCCAAGCAATCCGTACCATGTACTTATCAAGACCTTAAAGATGAACCTGAGTCAATACATTTTCCACTGGTGAGAGCTAAAGGCAGCCTTTGACCATTTTATTAGTAAGGGCTGAAGTGTAGTCATGTACCACAATCTATTATGCTTCTGATGGCAACAAAATCCAAGTCCAAAATAGAAAGAAGAGAATGGTTCCAATTTTAATTATAACTGAAGTATATCAATAAATTAATAAGAGAATGAAACTACAACCATATGAGAAAATGCCTTGCTGACCCCAAAAGGTTTACCTGTCTGAATAGACACTGTAAAATATGAAAACATGGTACTTGTCATTTGGAATTACTGTTTTCTTGTTAGGCATTCAGGAGAAAGAACAAGCCTGGTGGTAGGCTTCCACCATTTCCTTATGCAGCAGAGTATCACCTCAGAGACAGTACCTTCACCAATAACCAGATTCCTACTAAATGCCCAGCCATGGACTTCACCATGATCATGCTTTTGTATCTTTTCATAGTGTAAGGAAGGGACTCTGTGAATAGAATAATTCAGATGAGATGCTTTTTCTTTTCCAGTTGCAAAGCCTTCGCAAACTTAAACACATTTAGCACCTCTGGGAAAAAACAGCTCGGGAAACATCTTGAAATCACAGGTTTTTTGCTGAGGATCAATATTAGTATGTGTCTGCAGGCTTGTGTATTAATTTATACTGCAGTTTTAAACAACACTAGAAGAACTTCATCCATCTAAGCACAAAATAATAAATTAATTCATACATGTTTAATATTATTTTAATTAATTTTTCAACTCTCTAAACAACAAAGCCTCTTTCATAAATGAATAAAAGATAAATCTCCATAGAGAGTTTTCACTTGTGTATTTAGAAGAATTTTAACACTTTTTTTTTACTGTAGAAGCTATAAAGCTGAAGATCTTTTTAGAGTGTTTTTAAGAGTAATACTGAAAACAATATTTTAGCTCTATCTTGAACCTGAAGCTATTGGAAAGTCAGATTTCTCTTCTGAATCTGAACTATCAAGACACTTGTATTAAACTTCTCTAACTGGTAAAAGCACAAAGTTTATCGAGGTATTGATGGGGATGGGAGTGCTTGTAAAATGACTTTGTATTGTGGACCATGTTCCTACACCATCAAGCCATTTTTTAACCTAAATCTCATAATTTCTGATCCTGATCAGTATTTAGATAATCAAACTCCAAGTAAGACTAGACCAAGAATTTTAAACAAGAAAAACAAAGCAAAACTCACTCCCTTCTTTCCTCCACAATAATAAAACTCCAAAGAAAACAAACTACCAAGCTGGGAGGAGACTCTCAACTCTCTTTCATGTTTTCAAATGGATCAATTCCTATAATTCTTTTTTTTGTTCTTCTTATAAGCTTCAGATACTAGATAAAATCAACCACCTAAACAATCAAAATAATTGATAAATCATCTGGTGTTTTTTCAAATGTGTTGTTAAACTCAGAATTCCATTTAAAAACTTTGTCAGTTAGTTGTAGTCCATAAATATCACATAGAGGATATGATTTTTTCACTCCACATTTATCTAGTACAGTGTGCATGCAATTTCAGTGTCTTTCCCCTAATAGATGGTCTTTTCTTTGGATTATTTAATCTTATTCATCTTATCTTTTCTCAAATGTGATAACAAAAAAATGTATCCTTTAGTCCATTTGTACAGATCACAAAGTTCTGAGTAATTTTTAAACTTCAATTTTAATTTTAATTTTGCTTCTAATCTTACTATTTTGTGTGATCATAGCAATGGCCATATTGAGGATCACATCCACACCCTGATGAGTAGCTTTTGTTCACTGTTCCCCTAATATGTTCACACTAAGTAACCGCAGTCTGTCATGTTGCCAGTACCACAGAATTTTGAAGTCCTACATCAATGCATTATGCTGTTCCATGAAAAGGATGGGAGACCAAAACTGCATAATTATATTCATGTTGGAAGGCTTTTCTCAGGGTTGAAATACAGATCCTGCACGTGGAAAATGCTCTGATCTTGGAAAAGAGCTATTTGCTAACAGAAAGTGACAGTTCACACAGCTTGCCTGTCCCAGTAGGACAGCTCTTTGTTTATTCAAGGCAGCCAAAGAAACTTGCCTGTGAGCAGATGAAGGGAAGAACTTTAAGCTACATATACACACATGATGAAAGGTTGAGAAGCAGGTGTTAGAGCAGAATGACATTACCTTCATCACTGTGAAAGTCTGGTATGTTTGCTAATTGCACAAAGGTTGCATCACTTTCTGAAGCACTCAGGAAAACTTTTGCAAGGTTAGAGGAGAAGAAGAGTGAAAGTCAGATGCTCCAGTGACCTATTGCAATGAAATGCTGAGTAAGGAGAAATAATTATGTTATTACTAGGAGAATAACAGTTTTGTTGGTAGAAATAATTTGGTTTTTAGCCTACCTGACATGACAGGAAAAAGATACCCACAATTGTTTGGAGTCCCCATATAAAGTCTGTGATTGAAAGTTTTACTTTCTTATTCAGATATAGTAGTTAATTTAATATTATTTCTCCTCTCCCTTCAAACTATACTTCTGTATGTGAAGCCACCTTATATACAAAAGCTATGAAGGATTAAGACTAATTGCACCATAACAAAGTGACAGGTTAACTCTAGTGTTTAGTTGTCTGGAAGAGGGCTTGAATGACTCAGACTAAGCCCACTCTTAGTAGGCATGTCTTTAGATCCAGATATCTCTGGCTCCAGATCTCCTCAAAGTAGCAGCAAATCTAGAAAAGGCCAAAAAGGAGAACAATTTTTTGCCAATCTTATAATTCAACCTGTCAGACATTTCAGCTATTAATACAGTGTTTAAAAGTGAAGCTGTAGACCTGTGTGATGTGATCTATTGGCTAAACAGGAGCTGTGACATTTTGCAAAAGCCAAAAGATGTAATTATGATGCTAAGAGATTTTATATTGGAAGCTGGGAGGCAATAATAAAACTGAAGAGAGGATGAATCATTACAACCTCTATTGTTTACCATTCAGGGAAAGACCACAGATTTTGCTTTTATTGGAAAAACTCTAGTTTTAGAAATTTCTTAGAAGCAGGATCAATTCTTCATTAAATGTGATCCATAGAAGTATAGAGGCACTTCGTGGATTTCTTTTAATTATACATTTATAAACATAAGAAATTATATGGGGAAAAATCCTATTTTATTCCTCCTCCACGTCATAACAAACAGAATATAAAGTTATCTGTACAGACACATACTAATGCTATTTCTCTAATGTTTTCACCTCACTCTAACCCAAAAAAAAGAAGTAGGAAAACTTTCTTCTTGTATTTGAAAATATACTTGTACGGTATCATATTGTGAATGAAGAGTCTGCATTATTATTTGATCATTCATCTTCTTAGGAGGCTACCCATCATTAAAAAAAAAAAAAAGCAAAGATTATCTTTGGTTAATAAGCAGCCATATTACTCTGGCTGGAAGGCAGAGCTTTCATTCTCTCAGTAAATACATCATGGTACACCTGGGGTTTTGCTTTAATCAGAGTTTTTTATTTATGCAAGTAAGATTAACACATCAGCCTTTGCAAGAGAAAGAATTCTTGAAGAGAATGGAAAAGTAGGAGATAAGGGGAAATCAGATCTTATACACCCTAGAAGAATTGTTGCCATGCTCAGCTCAGGTAATTTTTTTTCCAAATCCCTCTTCTGTCTATAAGTGTCTAAGCAACACACAGGAGGCTTCTGTGAATTACAACAGTGTGAAAGCAGTTTCAGTGGTGGGAAAGACAATGACACAAAATAACCAGAAACCATCACTAAGTCTTCTTAAATTGAAACTGCTTGTGATGAACAGCCACATTCCCAGAAGCAAAGAGCCTACTTCAGAGAGGAGTCAGACACCCATTCACTAGCAGTACTCTGGAAGGATTATTCAGAAATTATCATTATAATTATTTTTATATTTGCTCTGCCTCAACCTTCTCGTGTACCAGTTTGTATCACAGCCTAACACAGGCTGGCGCTGGCATTCCTTAATATCTACACATTACAAAAACAAACAAACATGTCCACTCCACTTACAGGTCACAAACTGTAAAACTATGTATTCTGTTTCCATGATAGAGATAAAACATATGAGGTTCCCCTCTTCATTCCAGAAAATTTAGTGAGAATCAAAATCAACATGCAACTGAATTTTAAACATAAATTTGTTAGTTTATCTCTGAGTTATTGCGCCTCGTGCTGGCTGGAGGCCACAAGTATGAACAACCTGTGTTGTACAGAAAGGCTGAGTCCTTAATCAATATAACGATATTTCCATAGCCTCCCAGTATCATAAAAATGAGGAAATAAATTGTTTTGTCATGACATTGGCCTGTTGTAAGCATGATAAAAGTATTTTAGAAAAATTGCTGTGTAATGATCAAAAATTGTAGGAACTTTTTGCAAATTGAATAAGAAAAATCACTGTTAATATAATAAACCTTGCCACACAGACCCACAAAGACAGAACACATCACAGCTAAGGGGAATATGTTAATCAAAGAATAACAAAATTAAAGACGATGTTTCTCTGCCTTTAACAAGCCCTTGTCTATGTGTACTGAAGCACATATTGTTAGTTATAATCTTTCAGCTGGAAGGGGGACTGTCCTTGCAATTATATTTCTAAGTTAGCATAGACATGGGATTGAAAATATGCTCTTGGAAATGACAATGTTGTAAAATGCTATATTCTGTGAAAATTGCTCCATTAACTCCTTTGTTTACGGGTTGCTTCTGGTACTTCATTCAAAATCAACAAAACTTACGGATGCAGCTAAAACTACAGACAGCAAACTAGAGTTGCCAGATGATAGGATAAAATGCCAGGTTGCCTAAGAAAGTCTCTCCAAAAACGACTTTGAAAAGGATTAAAAAAATTAGTTAATTTGAAGCTCTGTATCTGCTTCTTGGGAAGTTTGAATTCAGATCCAGTTAATCTTTTGTATTATGTTGTTGTCAGAGGTGTAATGTGATTTTTAAGGAAAGGGGCTTAAGGCATTAGCATGAAAAACAGGAAAGCTGAGTTGAGAAAGGACTGTGTATTATGGAAGAGAAAGATGAGGTAGGAAAAAAGGTCAAAAATATATCAAAAGTATCTACAATAAAATTCTACCTACATGTTTTATACCAGATAGAAAACAGAAACAGGCACAGAAAACTCTCCAAAGAAGATATTAACTCACCCCAAGCATACAAAACACACTTTTAAGAGGGTTCTGTGACCAAGTCCTGTAGCCTAATACATGTAGTTCAGCTCTTGAAATGTTAAGTCCTTATGCTGCTATAGAAATAGATATAACAAAGAGGACTTGGAGAACTTTTTTAATGGGCAAAGGTTTCTTCCTGTTGCATAGGTCTGGTCTCACTCATCAATGCTCAGCTCCCTTCATATCAAGAGGAAACATCATGTGCATTCTCCCTTAGGGAAAGTTGGTACTGGCTTTCGTGACTTTGTTCCTTTCCCAATGAGGGCTTGACTGAACAATCATGTGCCCTCCGACTGATGTTAATGGAGATATAAAATGTTAAAATTATAATTAGTGTGATTTCTTTCTTGTTCCTATATAAAGATGGTTGTATCAGAGAACCTGTTAATTTTCACCACCCTTATTCCTCATTAGCAATGAAGAGGCCTGCAGAAGAAGTACTTACACAATCTCTTCCTAGCCTGTTTTTTACCCTAGACACCTAGTGAACTGATCTTTTTGCCTTGTGACACAGAGTTGTGATAGTAATGGTCCTGACAGCAGAGAAGAGATGAGAAGATCACAGTCCAGGGATGTTCTGCTTTGTATTCGGGCACATTATCAGATTTTTGAACACTCTGAGGGCTGCAGAGCACTGACTGCAAGTTAGAGTTGGGTGCTCTCTGAGATCTCAAAAGAGGAGCTAAAGGGTGATCATCCCAACTCATCTCTAGTGCTCACAGCCTTCTGTCCTCTTGGCAGTCCTAAGGGATGCTAGTCCTCATGTAACAGCCCTTGCTCTTTGCATCCATCCTTGCGGGCTCTATAATCAGAGTTTCAGAGTGCATGCTAACGCATGGCCATCTGTTCCTTCCAGTTTGCTCCATTTGTGTCTATGCATAATCCCAGCAACAAGGGACAGTTGGGCTGCATTCTTGATGAAAACTTCAATTTTCAGGAAAACTATTTTGAAGAAAAGACTACATCATGCCTGCCCTGAAGAAAATTAAATTTAGTACCTACAACTGCACTTAAAATATTTGCCAGACATTAATAATCCATGAGAATATATTCAAATCTATGTCAAATAATATTCCCTTGTCTCAGAAATTACACCTGGGTACAGATACCACAAAGTGCTGACATTTCAAAACAGCAAAAATACGCTGCTACCATCTGAGGGATTGTAGTCTGAACCCAAACTGAAGCGCAAGTAGAACTCCCAGGTAAAGCCAAGACATCTGTATTCTACAGTGTGCTTACACAGAACTGGAGATGAAACTGCTGTATGTGTTTTTTATTTGGTCTCTAAATCTTGCTAAATAGGACACAGTTACACAAATCCAATGTGGACACTCAGTCTCCGAACATATGTCTATTTATAAATAAATTACTCACACTGAAAGAACCCATATATTTTACTTTGATTTTCTTTTGGTTTGTCTAAATAATTAATTATGCTTCTCTTAATTACAATTTCCTCACATGAACCATTTTACTTCTTCTCAAGAAGTTTTAATACAAGAAATATATTTCACTGCCTTTCTAATTTAATTCCCCAAGTACTGCATTCTTTCTAAGTAATTTCTTATGTTCATTCTTTCACAGCCTAAAAGAATTTGCCTGAGCATGTTTTTCCATCATTGTTGTTTTTTGTTTTCTTGGCTCAAAGTATTAGATCCTATGAAGAACCAACTAGAAATGGTTTGGGCTCAATTCTGGGAGAGAGTGATGCGTCACAGAAAAGAGCAGACAGTAAAGAAAATATTCTCTCATAAATTTATATAGGTATATGCATATATAACATTTCTATAATAGTCTTAAAGGCAGCATAACCTTGCTATTAGTTAAAAATTTTCCAATGAATAAATAAGTACCCTAAATAGACCATAAATGAAACATGTTTCAAGTTGTATCAACAGACTGCCAATGTCAGGTCCTGTGGGAAATTGCTTTACCTGAAATTTCAAAGTGGTGAATGTGAAAACTGTGACAAAAAGAACCCAGCTCCCCTCCTAAGTGTTATGCCAGTTTTAGCCAGAGTTTTGTCACAAATATACAAGGACTTAGGAGGATTAAAAAGCACCATCTGCAATGGAAAATCTTTTATCTCTAGGAAAAATGCCCTTCAAAGCTCTGGAGGCCACCCAGAAAACTAACATCTGGAAAACAAAAGTAGTTAAATTATTTAGTTCTGAACTCATCAGTTTCATCTTTGTCTATACATGACCTCATTCCTGGGTGAAATACTGGAATTGTGTTACATTTTTTTCTAACTTTCCTTATCACAGGCTTCCTCTTCAGACTCTAATGACAAAGACAAAAGAAAAGCAACTTCTGTAACTCAGCACCAGTTTCACTCCACCTTTACCAAAGAGGGATGAGAAAAAATGAGGTAGCTATATGGGACTATATAACTGCATCAATATATGAGAACAAAGCTACTTTAAAGCAAAAGCAAGTCTATTCTTCATTATTATCTAGCACTTGAGAATGTTTAAGTTAGTGATTCCTTGAAGACTGTGAGAAGAGTCAGCAAGATGCTCAGACGCCTCCTTTGGGATGCACAGTCATCCTCCTTTGTGTGCTGTGAGTTTCTCAAACTGCCTGATGTTCTTGGTTTCTGTTTGCGGTATCCCATGCTGCTTGTGACAACTGTTTGCAACCTCACCCAGCAGATGAAGGACAAGGGTGTTTATCTAATGTGAGGTATCCAGTAGCGAAATGCTTCAACATAGAGATTGAATTTAGGTTGAAGTCCTGATATGGAGGATGACCACCAGGAGATTCTGCTTCCTGTCTCTTTGGTGAGAGCTTTAAGTTCTATTTGATCACTGATGTTACTGCGACTCTTTCAGAGAAGAGGGAAGTGAAAAACTGCTAGATACTTGAAGGATGGAGAGTAGAGGTTGAGCTGAAAAATTGAAAAAATTCCAGTTTTCATGAAAATCATCAAGATTTAGACTTGCCTCTGACAAGCCAGCCCAGCAACAGGCAAGAGTCAGGGACCCTCCTTCTTATCCATGGAGAATAGCATGTTTCAGAAAAAGTTGGCATCTGTGTTCAGCAGAGGCAGAAGTGCAAAATCAAGCTGGGCATAGACCACTAATAAGTATTATTTTGACTGGGGAGCCTGCTAGTGCCTTGGGACTCCAGATCCCTTTGGAGGTTGCAGATTGTTGACATGAAAAACTAGGCATTGATATAGCCAAGGCCTTCCTCATTTTTGGCCACGCAAAATTAGACTTTGCTTATGCTGTTCAGAAACCTTGACCAGGCCCTTCTAGAAAGTGTTCCCATCCCTAGCTGTTATCTGCTGTGATGTAACTATTTTCTCTCTATTCCACTGAAAAATATTATATTTCTTGTGTATAATCATGTTTCTCTTTGCCAACAGAAGTAGCATCTGATCAGGAGTTTGACTTTTGTTGTTAAGAAAGATGAGCAGGGTTCTGAGAGATAGTCCCTAGTCCTCTGAGTCGTTTTCTACCATGCCCTGTACAGCAGCCATGCTTTGATAGATGTTGCACTGCCATTCCTGATTCACTGACACCTTACTAACCTTAAGATTGAAAAGGATGAATTTGATGTGGGATCAGATTTTTGTCTTGTATGTGTTTGTATTGTAGGTGGCAGACCTCTCCTGAACTGGCAAAATTTACAGACAAACATCCAGTATACCAAGAACAGTTCTAAATATTTTTCCAACTAATTCACTCCATGGCTGCTTTCTCTACCTTTTTTTATATCTTTTTTTTTTTCTCCCAAGTCAAGAGTAGATTTTCATGGCAGCAAGAACAGGTTCTAAAACAGTTTTAGCTAATTACAGTAAATGGTGTCCTGGAGTTTTCTTTTTTCCTCTTGTTCTTGTTGTTGTTGTTGTTTTGTTTTGTTTTGTTTTTTGTTTTGGGTTTTTTTGGGGTTTTTTTCTGGTTTATTTTTGTCTACCCTTGGATGACCTGTGTGATGCTGTTGTTACAAGAGATATACTGAGAAACTAAATCTCACTTCTCTGCATTTCACTGAAAGCAGAGATAGGTATTAGGAAACTGTGGACTAAATTTGTTGTGTTTCTTATAGTATATTTTAATCTTTTGATATTTCTTCTTTTTCTCCTCCTTTATTTTGTAATGTGACAGCTGTGGCTTTGGTAAGATTGTATTTGAAAAGAATGCCTGTAAAATGTCAGAGTAAAAATAATGAGAAAAACTTTCCAAACACTTCTAAGGAGCTATGTTCTCTTGGATAACACACTGTCAATTTCTGCTGTGTCATTCCTGAATTGCTGCGTTCATTCTTGTGCCAAAAGGAGGCAACATGGCTGTCATTGCAAAGGAGGCTCTTGTTCGGATGCTGATATGCCAAGTGCTGGCACACTCAGCCAATATAAAAAGCACACGTGCTCCATGATTAAAGGAGGTGATCCTTGAGAAAGTCAATTACATGCTCCTATTAAAGTGAACAGTTGGCAACCTGAAAGCATAATATTAAAAAAAAGTTATTACCCTAATCTGCTCTGGAAAATGGACTATAGTAGAGAGTTAAACAAATATGTCGAAACCTATTCAGATGGATTTAATTACAGTACTTAGTGCCTGGAGTCTCAAATTCAAGGAGAAACCTGGAAAATTGATCATAATTTAGGATCATAATAGAATTTCACTCTGTTTACAACACTCACCTTATAGCCTCTGAATTGGGGAAATCATTGCCATTACCAAAAGCAACACACATTTCTTCACAAACATTACCAACTTGCAAGATTTTCCAAATCCCATGGTTTTTAAGTGGTTCTTTCCCTTCAAGTCAGTGGGAGGTTACCTAGACAAGGACTGAATTAAAATATCAAAGTCATAAACCTCTCATCCTAAATAGTTCTGAATAGTGCCATATTTTGAGAGAAATCTGACTGATATTGAGAGGTTGCTTTTAAGTTAATTTATGTCTTCCTGACCATGTTTACCTTTCCAGCAGGATAATGCAGCTTGATGAAATGGGAAGCAAGACTCCCATTTACCTTCCTGTTACAGATTTGTGTCTCTAAAGAACTTAAACTAGAGAAACACCAAAGCCAGAAATCTGCTTTACTCACAATTGCCACAGGTGTTTGCCTGAATCCTTACCCATGGAGTCTATCATATAAAAGGCAAGATGTTATGTAACTCCAGACAATGACAAAAATATCTGATTCTTCAAAAATAGACTATCCTGTGCAATTATGAAATGGTGACGTATTCTGCCAAATTGTTCTCAGTTTGATCAAGGTGACACTTACTTTAGACATGATGCTATCACATCCACTGCACACAGCATAAAGTACTGAATTATCTGGATATGCTGACAACAAAAAGGTGGCTTTGCTAGTTTGCTATTACTAGTCTGAAATCAAAGTCTCATGTTCTGAGATGATGAAAGGGTTTTTTTGTTGTTGCTGAGGGCCTAGGTAGTGGTTTGCTCTAAAGGAGTTCTACAGAGTGCCAGAGGCTCTGGGAACCATGAATGTGCGGGTCCATTTGCACCAGACAGGTTTGGTATTTCATGTTGATGCTGTATCATGTCTCAGACAGCAGATTCACTGGGCAAGTGATGTTGGACCCGATCTTACCACATGTGCAGCACAGGGTCTCTCTGCACACAAGTGCTGAGACAGGTCAGACCAGTGCCAGACAGAGACTGCACTGGCTGTAGCATAGGAAGTCGGAGCTTGGTCCTAGCAGTAGGATGGTGTTGTCTAGAAAATTTGGGATGGGCAACAAGAGTCAGATTGAACTTCATCTTATGGTAGGATAGACTCAGAACAAACAACTTAGTCCAGTTTAGAAATCTCACCTAAACTCAGTTTATGAGCATGACCACAGCTCACAAATGCATCCTACCTAGAATCAGACAACAATTTAGGTTAGAAGGGATCTCTGGAGGTCATTTGCTCCAGCTCCCCACTTAGAGCTTCCACCTTGCACCCAAGCTTCAAAGTTAGATCCAACTTCAGAGTTCTTCAGGTTAGTGATGCATGGACAAGGAAGGGTGAGAGCACACAGAGAGAGAATCTTCATTCAAGTCAGTTGCCTAAACATAAAAACTATAGTGGTGTATGAGAGAACTAGGGTACTGTAACCTACCATTCAGGGGTGTTTATGACTTGGGCCAGTTTTATGTGTTACTTTGAATTGACTTTACAGGGGAAAAAAATCTGCTTTTGAATTGTAAAGAAGAAAGCTAAAGTCATAGAAGATAAGTAAAATGAAACCAGACAGGTGAAATTGTTGGCTTGAGTAGTAGTAGTCACTATCTGAAGATCTCCAGAGAAAAATACCTATGCAAAGATCTATGAAAACTTGAGAGAAAAAAGAACAGAAAGCTGGAAAATGGCAATTCAGCAAGGTGGAACATCAGGCCAAATGCTATGGAGACTGCCACTTCCCCGCCCATCTGATGAGTGCCTGATGCCTGACCAGCAGAGATTCATCACAAGTCTGTCACATAGATTTTAAGAGTACTCGTGTTAACTATAATCCAGCTGTTTCCTGTGTATTTTAACCAATGAATAAGATAATTGTTATGTACTCATAAATTGTGTATGAACCTCTTTGCAAATGTCTGCACATAGTAAAATGCCCAGTAGAGAAAGGATTATATGCTTGACTCCAGAGAAGTCTCCTTGGGCTGCAGCGTTTGCTACCTTCATGCAAACATTTTAAACATCTAGGAAGCCTCAAAAGGCATGAGATGCCCATGAATAGAAAATTAAATCAAGGCATGAATTTCTGTTGCTAACACAGAGATTAATAGTAATTGGTAGCACTGTGGATATGAAAGAAAGATTTTGCCATGACTAAGTATGAGGTTCCTTTCGAAGTCTTTATCCAGGGCCTGACATCTTTACCAGACAGAAATATCTTTTTTACTTGAGGTTAATTTGGTAAGTTTTTTTAAATGAAATAATTAACAGGCTGTGCAGGGTTTGGGAAATATGTACCTGGACAGTTGTAGACATAAGCTGTCTCATTTTGCCAATATTTAAACTGATAAGAGATGTGCCAGCTTTGACCCAGGAGTCATAAGGCCACAGTGCCATGTCTCAGTGACAATCCATAAACCTCCTAGACTGTGAAGAGGAACCCATTTCTGTTTACGTCCCTTTCTGTAGACATATCCTTCATACAATATGTAGACAGATTGTACACCTTAAAATAAAGACAAGAAATATGGTAGAGCTTTCTTCTCTTTACCCTCTCAAAGCCTGACACAAACACCTAAAACAAAGCAGAAGCTAACCAAGGAAAGATACCTGTGAATTCTTTGCATATCTCTGTCAAAAGATGCTATTGTTGGCTTTGTTTGTTGTTTCATGCATGTCTATACAGAACTGCTGTAACACTGTAATAACTATTTCTTTAGAGGCAATAGGAATTCCCCCCCAGACAAATCTGTTGAATGCCACAATCAGATAATAGCCCCGTGCAAGCCACTAGCTCTATGCTCATTAGGTTGGACTTCTGTCTTCAAGGACATCTAAAAACACAGTATAACAGGAAAAATTCACTGTGCTTTGTGCCACTGAAAGACAATACATAAACAAGTGCATCAGAGATTTTGTCTGAATGTTAATTTAGGTTTTCCTACCCTACTGCATGTGAATATGAAGCAGAACTGGGGGGGGGAACCCACAAGTGACTACAATTTAAGAATTTGTGATGTTAAATTTTTGTTTTCTTTTGCATTCAATAATAAAATATTTTTGAAATATTTATTTTTCTAAAGTTCCATTAAAAACAATTATTTTCTCTAACAATAACACTCAAAAATCTGTAGTACAAAATAATAATAAAAAAGTATTAACCCTTGTCAGTAGAACAAACCCCAACGGCCAGATGATGAACAGATTATGAAAACATTTTGCACTCACACTCATGCCTTTATATAATATGAGTTACAAATTGGAATCTGAAGTGATTTGCTTGGTATCCTTTTCTTATAACTACTGTCTGTCACTGATAAGAGACAGAAATAACAGATGTTTGCGACAGTGTAATTTCACCTACAGAAATCATATTTTGAATTACTGGGAGAAAAGACTTCTGAAATATTTTTATCTCTTATGTTTTTGTTACAATTCACTTGTTATGAAATGAATTGTCATATTGATAAAGGTACAAATCTAAGTATGAACATGAAGAAGATTCTCCTTTGGGTGTGAGTGGATGCAGCCTGCTGTTATTAAACCTTTTAATAATTAAATACAAGGACTATATTAAAATAATATTTAAGTCCTTGACTTAAACTTAGTAAAAAACAAGAAATGCAGCAATAAAGACATCTATACAGTCCTTCATACACCTAATATTATTTCTTATTGACCAAATCTCAGAAGAACGACAGACTGATTAGCCTTATCTACACATTATTAGGACTAGCAGGACTGATTATAGAAGGGATGTCTCCATGGACACTGAATTTATTTCTCTTTTCCTGCATATTGTCTTGTTTTGTTCTGTTGTTTTGGTTTTGATTACCTGATCTGAAGAATTCTATTTGGGAGCAGTCATAAATCTACAAGTTTCACTGGCTAAACTTACACTTGAATGTGCATGGGTGATATCCATAGACAATTACACATTAGTACTCAGACTATGCTGGTAGAAGTACTACTTCAAAAGCATTCCTGTCTTCTGTATGAAGATTTGCCTTCTGATTCCCCAAGTGGACTCAGAAGACTGCTGCTGGTCCACAGAGCTCTAGTGCCGAGTCCACATGTATCTGTGGGACAACATCAAGCCAGGCTTTTAGAAAGGCTCTCAGAGAAAATTTTGAAGACAATGGTTCAAAGTAATCACACAAATGATGGAGAGTAGTCTGACTGCACCAGCTCTGTTGGTTGCAGAAGACCATTCAGAAGGGATAAACACAGACCTCTGACTACTGCTCATCTCTTTCGGCCAAAGCGTTCAAAAAGGAGCATCTGCAAAGGGCAGTTTTATGATCTCTGGATGGTGTTAATAGTAGAAATAAAATATTTTGTTTTAGGTCAGAGTGCTGATGTGTAGAAACAAGAAATTCTTGCCTGGTAGCTGGAAAACAGATCTGTCCTTTGGCCTACAATACAGTGACTTGTTACCACTTGATATTTCTTCTGATAAAGAAAAAATAAGTGAACCTTTGGACCTTGACACTTTATGAGGGCTTCGAGGAGTTATATCTCATCAGGAGAGCTGACATGTTATGACACACTGACAGAAATGTCCAAGAAAACATAGTTTTTGCAGAATTTGGACACTGATCACATAAATAGTACTTTTTTTTTTCCTGCTTCTTGAGCTGATAAATGTACAAGTCTGTCTGAACACCTCATCTGGAGAGTAATCTAGACACACACAGCTCTATATGGGATGGATGTCTAATCCAAGTTGCTGACTAGAGTTGCAATAAAATGCTCACAACATTCTGCAATTGTGTACTGCTTAAAAACAGCTTGGGATAGCTTTTTTATATTTACTAGGTATTCCTCAGACATGTAAGTCTGCAGATCTCTCCAAATAACTTAAGGCCTTTTTAATGTTACTTATTTTTCAAAGTCAGCACTCCTGTGCTTTCTACAAAGAATAGAAAGAACAGATTTTAAGAACGGTTTTGTTTATTGCAACATCTTTCAATACTGCCTGGGAATAATAATCGGGAATATCAGCAATGTCGTCACTTCTCCAGATGAATTCAGGATAGTAAGAATATATATTCTTAAGACCGTTCAATAACTATTCTGTGTAACTCAGCACCATATAGCACAGCTGGTAAAAGAGTTTAAGATATTTCTGTGCATAATAGCAGAAACCTGAAGTGGAGCCAACAGGAATGAACATTTTCAAAGCATTATAAAATACTTGAAATGCTATCTTATGTAATAATTTTTAAGAATCATAGCTTTGTCAGTAGTTTTCAATGGAAACGAGTAGGAAAAAAGCTATAAAGGTGTTTTTGATCCTGTTTTCTCAGCTAATTAAAATAACTCTCCAATAAGACTAGTGGGTGACCCACTCAGCAGATGAGTGGACTACAGAGGTCAGAATTTCAGTTCAGTTTGTATGTGCACACAAGACTCGGGATGTAAGCACTGAACTTCATTCAAATATTTTTAAAAATGAGCCTGAAAAAACAGTTTGAAAAATTTGACAATATAAGTTTTCTCCTAGGATTTCAGGCTTTTCTGCTTCTATTAGAATAAGAACTTTTCCCAGAATATTTTGGCACTTTTAATACTAGCAGAAAGAGGACCAGAAAGTGTGGGGAATTTGAAAGTAGGTGGGAAACAAAAGAAGTCTAAATACTTTTGAACCATAATAAGGCTTGGAGTCTGTTTGAGTTTGGAGTGAAATTTTGAATAATTCATCTCTTTATCTGGCTGGTGAGTCCATATCTATATTAATGGGAACTGCATACAGTGTGTTCCTGGTGTGATCTCAGAAGGATCACATAGAAATAACATCATTCCCAGCTGGCTATTGCAATAGCTATGCTTATGCAGCTTGAAATTGATCTTGTCTTCACCACAATATACTGCCAAGACACATGCAAACTGTTGTTCAACATCAGGTTTTTCAGGGTAGTGCACCTTTCAAAGATCTTTCTTACAATTCAGTAATTCTGATGCACAATATTTTTCCTACAGGAATTACCGTATACATTTTTTGAATGAAATTTCATCTTATTTCTAACCTCTTCACATCCCCATCAAAAAGTTGGAGAGATTCTGAAAAAAGTTCACAAATATCACAGCAATAGAAGGAAAAACCTTTTGGGATGGAATTGGAAGAATAATTCTTTCCTGCTAATATAAATACTGACTAGAAACTACTGTCATTATAGCTGGGTTTTGTAAAGGAGTAACTCTGTACACAGTCTCCACATAATATACTTTTAAGAAACAAGAAACTTGAAGTGAACATCAGGAAGAATTTTCTGGACTCTGACTTAGAATTACACTGTCTTTATTTGAGCTTCTATACATTATATATGGTATATACATCCACCTATACATGCACATGAGCATCTCTAAATTACTAACGATCTTGGGGTGTAGATCTGCTGCAGCACTTGATTTTAAAACCTCTGATTTTGCCTTCTATTATAGAAGGAAGACTCCCTACAATTCTTACGGAAATTCTGGGATACTGACTTGATTTTAAGACTGGTGAAATGTTGGCAAGCTGTACTTGAGGTTAAATATTGGTAATGTTGCTGTTTGGTTCAAGGGTTGTTTGTCAGGTCAGGAATGGACATGAAATCTCCCTTGTATCTGACAGAGAAAAGGGGTGTTGTGTTTAGGGGAATAGGTAGGGAGTGGGAAGAGGGGGAAGGAGATTAAGTAGGGCCAAGTGAGTGTACCCACCTCTCAGCTCAGGTACCAATTAGAGCTGCCTGGAGAAGGGAGATCTGCATAGTTCACTTCTGCTATCAGGAAGAACATAGACCAAAGAGGTTGCTTCAGGGGATTTCAGCAGAGCACTATTGTGCCCTTTCTCAGCAGAGCTTTATGTGTTAGTTTAACACTCCCTTAATCAGTAATTTGTCTCCAAATGTATTTTGGCAGGGAGCGAAAACATTGTTCTCAGTGAAAAAAATAAGTTGTTTTGGAGAAATAGTTGGCTGAAGCAACATAGATTGAGTAGGATTTAGGAGAAACAAGGAAGGGAGTTAGAAGTCCTCTCAAATCTATGTGGTGAGGAGGACAGAAAAAAGGCCAGAAAAATGAAGGAAAATAAATCCAAGCTCGTATTTCAGTATGTAGGACAATTTAACTTCGCCCTCTGCATGGAGAGCTTATGAAACTATACACAAGTACTAACAAAACAGCATATTCAGGTTTAACTTGATACTTACTATACACTAAGCTAAAGGCATGCCTTTTAAAGTAAGAACATTAAAAATAAAAAAGATATCATGCTTACAGTTTTTTGAAAGAAGATGGACTACTTATTTAATAAACCTGAAAACATAAAATGGGCAATATAAAATGCATACAAAATTAAATCAAACAGGTACATTCATCACTGACAATGAAATAAATGGAGCCAAGCACCAAACATTTATTTAAATGACCTAAGGCAGCATAAGGATAATGACATAAGATAAAAAACACTGTGAAAAGTTTTTGTATTTTTTTTCTGTAGCCTGCAGCATAAGGGCAAACAGGCACTGAGGTATAGTAGCACTTAACTTGACGCTTTTTCAACTGTGACGGAAAACTAGGGTAGGAGGGTGGTTATCCTCATAACAGGTTAATTGCAAATCCATTTATTTTAGGTGGCCAATCTGGTTTTATTGTACTGGCATGACAACATGTTGTTTTGATTTTAACTTTTTAGTGCCCTCTATTATATGACATAGTTAATATAAAAAAATTCCCATATATTGAATTGAAAAGTCATTCTAAATCATTAAGTATTTCATGCAAAACCTGTCAAGTCAGGACATTGTGATGTGTTTTGTAAGTCTTCCTCTAAAACAAAAGTTCAGCAAAATCAGCATACAGCATATTTTGGTGCATCTGTGTTTTCTGATGTGAAGTTTTCTACTGAAAATTTTCCAAGCAGCTATCCCATCCAAGATAAGGATCAGACTATGTGAGAGGCTGACCTTACAGAACTACATTTTCTTTAAAAACACTACCTCTTAAAATACTACCTTCAGATCCCCCAATAAGTTTAGTATGAGAGACCAGGTCCAGAGAAGGGTGTTCCACTCCTTGAATTCTTTCTTTTGCTCCACTCTCAGTTCTCCCTTCCTCTGTTCACAGGGGAGTAAAACATCTCTCTGGACTGACTATGAGCAAACTCAGGAAGAAGAAAACAGTAGAAAAGCCACTAGAAGAATAACTGATCAGCAACTAGAGAGACTGAAAGCAAGTATTAACATCTGGAAAGACAGAACTATAAAAATTAAATGCATAATAAAGTATTTTTTAAGATTTGAAAAGGCAAATTAAAGTCATTTTAGCTTCTTTTGTCCCAATAAACCAGATTTTAGAGTAATGTATAGTAAATAAATCTGAATCACAGAGTTTTACATTCTGAAAAGCCATAAGAAACAAAAGAGTTTAAATGCTAATCTCATGGATTGCTTCTCAGATAACTGATATTATGTTTAGTGTTCAATTTTCTTGTAAAATGTTAATTTATTTTTGCCGCATTGATTAATGTATTGCTTCAGAACTTAAGAGAATTTCCTAAACCCTATAAAGCAGGCATAAGCAATTAAGGGTGATCTTTAAAAGAATCCTGATGTTTAAAATGTGCTTTCCTCAGTACATCTGCAGTGGACCAGCATTCAAAAATAAGCACTCTTACTAATCTACTGACTTCAGTAATTGTCTAAGTCAGAATTCCCTCTAATTTAATAGAATTATAGAAGGGTTTGGGTTGGAAAGGACCTTTAAAAATCATCTAGTTGACCTCTCCTGCCTCGGGCAGGGATATTTCACTAGATCAGGTTACTCAAAGCCCCATCCAACTTGCAGCATGTCCAAGTCCTTCTCTGCTCTCATTCAGTTCATCCCCCAGTCTATTTTGATATTGGGGATTGCCCTGATCCAGGTGCAGAACCTTGCACTTGGTCTTGTTGGGCTTCATTATGTTTTCAGAGGCCCACTCCTTAAGCCTCAATTTCATACTATTAATGTAAGTTAATTTGGGAGTTTAATTATGTTTCTGAATCTTAGTTTAGGAGATAAGGGTTGTGTTCATGGGTTTGTTCTTTAGCTATTATGGCAATATTTCACATATCTGTGATAGTTACTTAGCTGCCTAGCTCATATAACTTTATAGGAGCTAATCCTGCAGTCCCTCTCTGGGAAGAAAAATGGTGCAGGGTTTACAAAAGGACTTGGATTCAAATAATAGCACAAATAATAGAACAAGAGCTCTAGATTGTCTTTCTTAAGCTTTTCATCTCCACTGAATGTTGTCTTTCCGGACAAAAATGTCTGGACTGGGAAAATTGCAAAAGTAAGTGTAAGAAGGAGTATTATTAAATATATACCATTTATATTAATAATTAGATACAGTTAGATATTATCTTAAGAAATCAATGTCGTGTTCTGTCTTCACTGAAATTCAGTGTCTTCCCACTAATTACAACCATGCCTGAAAGTTAAGAAGAGTCACTGATTTGACTGCTTTCTTTTCCCTAGAGAAATTGTTCCCAGTTTTCTGTTGTTCTTCATCTGTGATCTCCAGAAAGACTCATGAACTCGTAGGTTCATGAGCTGAGTACACTGCTTTCATGTGGGGATCAAGAAGTATGCATGTTCTACCAGAGGCAGTGTCCTTGGTGTTTGCTCCCCCAATTGATCTTGCACCCTTCCACCTACAGCTATTCTCATTGCCCTTGTGAATGGTAGGTAGGCAGGATGCCCAGAGGACTTGGTTTGCATGAGCACCAGTGCTGTAACTCCTGACAGAAGGGAAAATGGGCTCCCTGGGCAACTGAGCTCAGCCTACTTGTAAAAGCCATACAGAATGCTCATGCTGAGCCTTGGTAGAGACCTGGGGGATTCATAGCTCCTTTGGTAGTGTTTTGGGTTTTTTTGTTTGTTTGATGATTTTTTCAAAGATAAAATCTAGGAGTCATCTTTCTGCTTCATATCCTCACCTGTAGAAAAAAAAAAAAAAAGAGGATACTTACTCCACCTCAGAAAGAGCATATAAAGACAGTGCAAATTGAGACAAGGTACCTCTACTGTAAGTTAGACGTTTAAATGGTCAGATCAGTCATTTCCTGGCAGAGCCTATTTCTCTCCACTGAGTACAAAGGGATTCTAGCATAACAAGCTCAGGCTTAGACATCTATCTTTCTGACGTTTAACTTAGGCAAGTGACTCCTGGGCCAAGGATGCTAAAAAATCATGGTAATGAGTCGCAGGAAATAACTGGAGAAGAGCAATTTCATCTCAGTTCCACCAAAGGGCACTTTTTGACCCAAATAATTTCTTTCAGATTTCAGCTGCAACTTTTGTTCTGTTTGGTCAGAAAACAGCACCATCAGAGTGGGCACTGAACAAATGAAGGGAATTACGAAGATATTCAATGCCAAGTTCAGTAAAGTCTCTGAATTGTGAAAAATATTCATCTCTCCTTGTTTTTGATTTTTTTTCTCATTTCTTTTTCTCTTTCCTATATTGTTTCTTAAAATAAATAAATGTTTTTACTTAGTTACAAGACATTCTATACTCTTTTTTGAAAAGTAAAATTGAGAAGCTATCAATAATTGCATTATTTGGAGCAAAACATTGGTTTGAAAAGGCTGCAGGAAAAAAAAAAACAAGTAAAAGTCATTTATAGACATGGTAGAGATCATTGAAGAACCTGCATGCTTTTCTGTATATTATATACCCCAATACCACAAACTTTGAAAAAAAAATTACTTACTAATTGTGTAAGTAATAACTTATTTCTTCAGGGGAAATGTCAATTGTGCTGTACTAGATAAGCTGAGGTGAACACTGCAGGCTGATTGAGCTCAACACGTTCCTCATCAGACTACTCTTATTCTTTAACACTTACTGCTCTGTATTATGAGAATCAGGAAACAGCTGTGTAAACAAAATTAGTCACAAAAGTATTTCAGCCAGGGAACAAGGGAACCTAACATCTCACATGCAGTGAGAACCACCAGGCTGTGAGTGAGGGGAAAGCAACATTTTATTGGAATTTTTTTTTCCTCTTGTTCAGAAGAGGAAGGCACATTAAACTTGTGCAAAGATTAAAGGAGTAGTGTGTTCAGTGCCTTTAGTGGAAATAACGAACCTGGAGGACAAAGGCAGAATCCAAAAAAAATTTCATATAATGCTCAAGTATTGCAAGGTTTAATGGAAGGGAACGTCCTGTCAAATTCAACCTCTTGATAGGCTTCAGTTTAAGGATCACATTTGTGATTTAATATAAAAATTATTTTAAAGTGAAACACTCTCTATTTTTTTCACATATATAAAATGATTTGAGAAGTTTAGTGAGGTTGGAAAAAAAAAGCTATTTTAGCTAGAGGACAATGTTGTCGCAATAAGAAATTGATATAAACTAGATAGAAATCAATTTAAGCTAAAAATGAGATGGCTTCTATCCATTCAAGTAGTTACATTCTAAGCTAGTCTTCTGGGAGAACAGAGGCAAAAATCCTCATCAGTTTCAAGATACTGGTTTTTAAAAAGGATCATATGATGCCATTGCGTATGGAGAAGATAACACTAAATGACCCAAGAGGACCTGTACCTGTCCTGTTGTCTGATGTTCTTAAATACGGTAGTGCATGCACGTTCAATTTCGAGTGGAGCTGCTCTTTTTCAACCAGTCATACAAACAAATGTCTATATTTTTCATTTTTTTCTATTTCCGAGGAAAAGCTAAAGGACTTACTTTGGGGAGCCAAGTGAAACAAGAAGAAAAAGGTCTGGTGTGCTGATATGATGACATATGCGTGTGGTTTCACACAGTAATGTGTACTTCTAGGTGGTGGAAGGCTGTAGGTTGTCATGTTAAGTGTGATAGTATTGATTAAAGATAACAAGTGGAAAAATGTACTTCAGCCTTCATATGTTCAGGACACTGGTTTCCTGCTGCTATAAAACAAATGAAAGATTTGGCTTGTTCTTGTAGACCTGAAACATCAGAGAGAAGAGAAGTTTTCCAGTGCTAATTGATGGATTCTACCTCTGGGCTCCAGTCTCTCTCATTAAGCCATCTATCACTGTCTGTCACGGACATGACTTCCTACAGCACTTTAAATGCCAGCCTTGTAATCATTTCTCTTATTCCCCTGACAGAGCTGATCTGCCAGCTGTAGCTTTCCTTTTGCTCTCCACTAAGGTTGTGAACAGTGCTAAGGGGAATATAGCCAGGTGCTGTGAAGCCTTGGTAGGCAAAGGCTCCAACAGGAGCACCTTACAGGTACCCTGGTGTCAAACCCTACTGACAGCATCCCAAGTGGGTTTTGATTGCTGTGCAAAATTCAAGTGGGCTGGGATAGAAAAGTTAATCAAAATAACTCAGGTTTGGAAATAATATGCCTCCTCCCATCTTTGAAGTCACTTTGACAGATGATGCAAATGAGCAGTGGCCTCTGAATTGCGAAATAACTCATTAGCAGCCGCGGATGGCTTTATTTGTGTGGATGGTGCTGCATGTTGTGCTCTTACAGCTTGTGGTCTCAGAGTTAAATTCTGCACAGAAGGCACATAGTTGTATTGAGGAATATGGAGTGCCCTGACAAAAAGCATCTATCTGAACACTGGATAAATTAGTTCATTAATAAGAGTTAAAAGTTAATAAAAATTGGTCCTCTAAGAAACAGTATAATTCCTGTCAGATTTTTTTTTTCCTTGAATAATACTTAATAACAGAATAGTGCACACACTTCAACCTTTACTTACAGTTAAAACCCACTGACTTGTAGAATACAAGGTACATCTGAAGAATATTTTTAGTATTTCTGCTTATTTTTTTTCCTGCTGCTTTTTATAACTGAAATTTCTGAAATTTTGTATTCTTTCTAGCCACCAGGGTGAAAAAAAGTAATACAAATATTAACTTTCCAGACCATTATTTTTTTTAAATACTAATCTGCGGATCATTCTTTTCTACTTTTGGATTTTGAAAATGTTATGATTCTTTTTTTCTCTGTAAACATGAGTCATGAGAAATAGATATATATTTTTTTAATTAAAACACAGATACCAATAAATTTTAAATGCTATTATATATACTCATAAATGAGTCTTGCTTTAAAATTACTCAGATATAATTCAACTAGTTTGGAATCAAAATCGCCAGCACATTTCACTCACAAGCTCATTGTACATATTTCTTCTACAAGATAGCCACTAAAATATAGCGAAATAACATTTCATATATACTACTGCTGACCTCAACAGAACAGTATAAGTTTAGTAAGCTATATGTGCAAAATTGCCTGAGTATTTCAATATAGCTAGATAACAAATCTCTGTAAAATAAATATTCTGAATAAAATTGCAAACTTTCAACACATTTTTCAATTACTATAAGGCTATCTTGAGAAGACTTCTATTAAGAAAAGCATTTGATTAAAAATCTGGATTCCTTCTACATTTAGCTTTTTTTTTTCTTTTTTTTTTTTTCAGATATCTATGTAAGATACAGGACCTTCCCAGCCTTCTCTCTCTACTGGTTAGGCAATCATGTAGTGGTTCAAGTCCTTCCCCTGTGTAAATTAAAACAGGGATTAGATTATTGACTTTTCCAACCTTATCAATGGGTGTTATAATCAGAGGAATATCTGGATTGCCCTCTGATGATTTTCCTACCCATAAACACACTTCTAAGTTCAAATATTCTTTTCAGAACATTTTCTAATTTAAAAAAATGACAAGCCCGATATGATTATTCTGTAGACAGCACAAAAGTGCTAAATTATGCAGCCATGGAAAATATACCACTAGTCCTAAATTTTAGTCCACAGTTCGTAGGCTGTTAAAAAAAAAAAAGGAAAAAGCTGATCAGAGAATAAGTTTTAAAAATATAAAAGCCATAAATGCATACAGATGTATTAAATTTTATACATTTTATAGACACAGATATTCTACTATACTGTAAATTTAGACTTTCTAGAAATCCTACACTTCACATCATTTCCCCACTGGAAAGATGATGTTAAAGAACACAGGATAAGCTTTTAGACAGCATCACTGAGTACACATGACTTTTCATATCGTTGAAGAACTCAGTAACAGTGAGACTGAAAAGTTATATAAAAGTTGATATAGAACTAATTCATTTTCAAGTACCTGTAATTATAAATTTACTCTCTTGTAACTTTAACTGGGAAATTCAGATTAGCATCACTTTTTGATTTAACTGTAAATCTCAATAAATGTATCACGTTTGATTTATTTTTAAAAAGAAAAAAGTGAAAGTAATGAAAGCAATTTAAAAAATGGAAAAAATGGAAAAAATGGAAAAAAAATCTCTTTGTGAATAATGAGATGGAAGAGAAAGCTTTGCCAGAAAACAGAATAATTAATGGATCAGAGTTACATTTCTTACTTTTTTACAGTCAGATTTTGTCAACATAAATTTCTTCTAAGCAAAAAGATGCTACTGTGTTAACTGCAGATCTTGGAAAGTGTCTGCC
Organism: Mesitornis unicolor; assembly: GCF_000695765.1. Taxonomy (NCBI): domain Eukaryota; kingdom Metazoa; phylum Chordata; class Aves; order Mesitornithiformes; family Mesitornithidae; genus Mesitornis; species Mesitornis unicolor. The sequence continues at coordinate 5,545 of NW_010170390.1, read as the reverse complement.
TTTTGCAAACAAAACCCCCTGATTTCACATAAGTGGTTTGTCTTGAACTTTTACTGTTCCAAGTTTCCAATACTTAGCAGACAAAAGGCAATTATTTTAAGGTACAGTTATCAGACTTAACAAAAACACAGTGAGAAAGTACACAGTGATAAATATTTTAGCTCATTGTAAAATCTGCATAATATTAAATGTAACATTATTTATTGGGGGAAAAAAAAAAAGAAGCACCAATTGTTTAAATGAAGCCTGAGAAAATCCCAAAGACATTTGGTATGCTTAAATGCTTTATTTTTGCATTATTGCTTGAAAATATTTTTGTGTTTCGTTCTGTAAATGCTTATCATGAACATCTGCTTCTATGAGGTTACAAGCTCTATTTTAACTTGCAAATAACTGGCAGTGCAACTTCTAGTATCTGGGGAGGGGTACGGTGAAGTGTCCTTGCCGCGCAGTGGAAATATCAATGTAGCTCTTCTGGCTTAGCTACTAAGAGTATCAACAGCAGAGACTGTCTTTTTAAATGAAACATCAAAAGACTGGTTCAGTTTAAAGCATTCTCACAACATCTTGGATCCAAAATATCAATCAGGATTAAGCATTCTGAAGGTGAATCTACACTAGATAGCTAAGCCCACCCAAAAGTTTGCCCAAACTTTGTTCATCTTCACCTGTGCTCACTTCCTTCCCTTACCAACCTGTTTCGTCTGTTGCACTGGCTCTAGCAGACCGCTGATCCTTTCTTCACTGAACAAATTCAGCTCATTAATCCTGAGGAAAACTGATCCTTTTTCTTTATTTAAGCATTTTTGAGGCAATTTTCTTCTTGGTTAGCGAGTTGAATCCTATTATTCAGAACTAACTGACAATTTAACAGTTAATTTTAACTCATAAGGCTTCAGACTAGGCTCCATGCAGTAGGAAATATCACAACAGTGACATCCTAAATTAGACCTAACCTCCATTAGCACATCTTCTGTCATCTGACCTAACCAAACCCTTCCCTCAGAGTTAGGATTTTGGGTGAATGGGTAAACCAGGTTAAAACAAACACCAGCCCTTCCCCTCCTCTTCAGGTTGGCTTTCTCATGCCAAGTAAGTCTGAACCAGTTTAGGTACCAAGTTCTGACCTGCCACAGTTCACAGGCAACCAAGTAAGCTTTTAATTAATTATGTAAAGCTGCAAGCTGCAGTAGTAGCTCCTTTTTTCGCATAGTGCTGCTCTTCCTGAGCAGCAGTGGTGAAGATACCCACTTCAGCCAATCCAGGTCAGTTCACAAAAACATATCAGCTGACATTGTTTTCTCTAAACGTGGTGTAAGATTCCTTTCTAACAGTACCATTTTCTGCTCACTAGTGAAGTGATGAAAAATGGAATATATTTCATTGGGAAAACAATAGCTAATCTGTCACAAATAGCAGGCTTTTCTTAAAAGAGGCTTTGAAAATAGAATATCAAAAGTGCTGCAGTAAGTAAGTACTGCTAGCAGCTTGCATTTCTTTATTATTTTCATTTTACAGCATTAGAAGTACTGTAGCTATGTATAGTACAAAAGGAACATGGTCGTTGTCTAAAGGTGTTCTGCAGTCTCAAGACAACAATTAAACCATCAAGAAAAATGTAATTAAATTTGACTCCAGTCCCTCATGTTGATGTTTTTAGGATGGATTTTTGGGAAGAAAGTATGGTTGCATACTCTCTCTCATTACTACCACCTGGTATATGATGCATATTTGGGGGCAGTTGTATGATGAGTGAATTGCCATTGCCTTGAGCAAGTCCTTCCACATCCACATCATACCTGCCACAGGTGATGTATTTGGAATCACAACCATTTCCTGACCATGCCTGGCAAACATCATTTGATGCCAAAGAAATAAACACTATGAGTAGCTCTTTTCAGGAGCAAGAAGCACATTTCAAATCATATAAGATGAGATGTTATTTTGTTCAGGATATAAAAATCAATATCAGTATTGTTTCTATCACAATGACCATAAAGAGAACCCTGCAGAGATCAAAACTGCAGCATGTCTGGAGGACTGTGCATACAAAGATAAGACACACTCTAACAAACACATAAATACATGGGGTAGGTAAAATTCACATTCTCATGAAACACAGAGGAGCAAAGGTGGGATTCATGACCTTTAAATTTAGCTATGCAAGAATTAGGTGTCTTCTCTGAGGAAATTACTTGAATTCTCTTTATGGATTTTAGGAGGGATAGATGGAATCCCCCCGAGGGTGAGTTAGTTTGTTGCAAAATGATTCTCCAACATAGATGGAAAGTTTCACCCTATGGAGGTACCTGCTCTCTTCATTGCTTGTGAAGAAAGTCTAGTTTGCTACCTTATACTACACAATTTCTGGACAATTAAGTTAAGTGAGCTAGGCACAAGTCAAATATAAGGTCATAGAGAAAGTTCCTGCAGCTTCTGTGTCATCTCCAAGATGTCAGATCATGCACAGAAGCCTTTTTCAAGGAAAAAAAAAAGGAAAAGTAAAAAGAAGCATTGCCAAGTACTCTTTCAGTTAATAAGTTGTGATAAATAACAAAAATAAGTTTTTCAATGGAAAACCACAAAAAAGTTCTTAAATCTACAAGAACTAGTCCTTCTGTAGCTGTCTTCATTGAGCTGCCCATGTTCACTGTTATTACATGCATGAGGAATCTCACCTGGAAATTAAGTCAACCTCCTCAATTGCAAATTATTGATCAAAATCACTGTAGAGTAAATGTCCAAGAGGGAATTTATTTAACACCAGCAAATGCCTTAGGGACATTATTGATCTACGCCTTCTTTTCTCTAGACACTCTGTCTGTGAAAAAGGGCGATGCTGTAGTTCTGATTCACAACATGAATGCTGGATGAAGATCCAAGTAAGTTTGCCAGAAGACTGCCTAAAATTAGACAGAATATGGACCTGGCCTTGAGAATCCTGCAATGATATTGATGTAGATGGAGCCTTCTGATTGTTGTTCCTTCAACTAACCTTATGTAATGGACTGTCCTTCAATGCCTTAGCTTCTTGGAAAATTTAAATTCCCACTATGATTGTCAAGCTGCTAACATCCATAACAATACGTCAATGAACTAAAAACTAAAGGGACAAAAAAAATCCCACATTTCTAGAATGGATCAAGTATTTTAATGGCGTCAAGATTCCAACCATTTTTGATGAAAGATGGCAGGAGAAAGGGAAGGCCACAGGAAAATGCTGAATCCGCACTCTTAATCGGTAAAAATATTTCCGGAGAGAAAGCTGTGTTCACATCTTCCTGTGAGCTCCCTTGAGCCATGGAGTGCAGCACTGAAGACTGCGCCTCCTTTGTCTTAACTACGAGTGTTATGCAGCTAGGAACAGAACATATTACAGATGCCAGCAAATGCTCTGCACTGAGTTAATCCTTACTGAACAAAAGAATACAAAGCCAATATCCTTCCTTGCAAGAATCATTAAGTTTCTCTGTGGAACAAGGTAAAAGAAATACTATAGCTCTCCAGTCAAAACTCAGGCTAAAGACACTGATCTCTAAAAAGGCATCTATGAAGGAGTTCAATGTTTTAAAAGGAGAAGACAGGAGACTGAGGAAATGAATGAAAAAGTACTGTCTTTCTTATACAATGAAGCCCCAAAATCCCAGCAGTGAGAGACAAAAAGGCTGCAAAAAGCACAAGGTTGTATTTGTGAGGAGGCAAGACGAAAACCTTAGAGTTTCAGTGCCAACAGAAAGAGGGTAGGAACTGTGAAGAAATATGTTATCCTATGTTGCAATTTCCTCTCGGGTTCTAGATAACATCATTTGTGCATTGTTAGTAAATAAAGATTATGCCCTGAAGGAATAACTATAAATTTTTCCTCCTAGAAGAAATAGCCCATAGAACCCTAAATTCTGGCTAACCACAAGGGTTATATAACACAAACAGAAAAAGCCTCTAAAGAACTCAAATAAAAATTAACAAATTATTATAGTTCTTATGTATATATAGCATAGTAATATTATGGATCCATACATGTGATTGTCTTTGCTAAAAGACAAGCTGTTAATGAATTGAAATGTAAGATGTAGAGTGAATAGGATTTAGAAAACTGCATTATGCTTCCCTTGTACCAAAAAGTAGGTAACCGGAGTACTAGAGGACAAAATCCACTTGTTACGGAAAATAGTAATTTAAGCAGAAACACTGTGTGGTCCTAAAGGCATTGACAGACAAATTGCTGGAAAACACATTTGAAAAACCACCAAAAACTAAAAGAGCAAAACCACTATCCCACCAGAAAGTTAAATAGCAATTTTTAGTCATGCAAAATATGGCATGCTGGTTCAAAACAGGTCATTTTGTTATCATAAGGCAAAATGAAATGGAAACCATAACAATATTATTTCTGATAGTCCTAAAAGTAAAAGAAGCATAACCAACTGAACCTTTGATATCCAGGGAAAATGTGCATCTGGACTATCGAACTGTAGAACACACTTTGATGACACTAAAAACAAAATTAATCTCTGTATGTTCATCTGAAACCGAGTAATTTTTCCCCTTATATCTGTATTTTAACTCCTTGCAGCATGGGCATGAAATGAGAGGATGCACAAAACTTAACTACAGTAATTTGTGTGCATCTCTCTAATAAGACAGGCAAGTAGCTCTGTGTATTACAGCAGCTTTAGATAGCAACCCAGTAGTTCTGTGAAAAGTTTTCCAGGGCACAGGAATTATTTAACAAAGCCTCAGTCCAGAGTCCTCTATTTTGCTTATGTACATACGTGTCACTGGTCTTGTCCAGCACACATTGCTTTCAAATGTATTTGCAGAAAGGCTTTATAGTCAATAAAGCAATGTTCTTCTCATTACTGTGAGGTTTGTAGGGTCCCTGTCCTTGGTAAGATCTCTAACGAGATAAAGCTGCAGAAAAAGGCCATCTGCCTTCAACAGTCCTTCTGATGATAGTGCTAGTAAAGGATGCTGTTACCATTAGCAGCCAGCTGGCCTCTTACATCATTATACATTACAAATGTTTTACAGCAAGACAATATAACATCAAATGACATTTTTTAAAAAAATATAGCATGCTTTGAATTGGAAAAGCATCCTTACAGAGCGGGATTGGCTGTGGTCCTGAAGGGAGCCTATCCAGGTTTATCTGTTTATGAAAGCCTTCTAATTCTAACTTTCGGTATATTTACTCCATCCAAAAACGTAATAGTTCCTTTCATGCATGGAAAAAAAATGCTGATGGAAGAAAAAAAATGTCTAACAAAAATTGTATTTTGGATTAGAATATAAGAATTACTGCTCACAGAATTTCACTCTTCGGGTCTTCTTTTTGCTCAATGAACTGTGACTCTATAAGTATTATATGATAAACCTGTATGAAACAAGGGAGCAGTAATCCTTCCAACATTAGAGGTTGAGAGATGTTGTCTGATACTATCTACTAAAAAAATTGCATCTATCTCATAAAAAGGAACAACACTGTAATTTTCAGTTTTTGCATTGCAACACTAGATCACAGAATCACAGAACGATAGGGATTGGA
>NW_010170389.1:8141-8683 GCF_000695765.1 Mesitornis unicolor | reverse complement strand
GTCTCTTATTTTGTACAGAAAACAAAAATTCCTTGGAAAAGAAAAAAAAAACCAACAAAAACCGACCTGTCTTTCGACTGAAGTAACTTTTCTGGTGCTGTTGTTAACTTGGTCCTTTCTTTTTCTTCTTTTCTCTTTTTTTTTTTCTTTTTTTTTTAATTTTAAAGAATGCTTGTTATGAGCCAGATTAATCTTTTCATTGACTGATCAGTTCACCAGACTCTGTCCCTTAGCAGCAGTGAAGTGTTTTGAAACCTGCAGTAATTCATGGGACATTCGTTCCCCCTCCTCGATTTCCATAGTCACTGCTACAAGTAACGAATGCACTGTGAAGATTCCAGTATTAATAAAGGTTGTACTGTAATTAATAGCCTTGCCTGCTGTCCTATGGATGTGCTGGGGTCACCTCGGTCATGGGGGGACAGGTGGGAAGGTCCCATCACCTTTTTGGGGTGGCTGGGGGGGAGGTGGAGGCGCTGTGAGGTGAGACGTCCCTATGGCCGAGGTGATGGGTGACCCCTGGGATGCAGGGGAGCATCCTC
>NW_010170389.1:5102-7478 GCF_000695765.1 Mesitornis unicolor | reverse complement strand
CTTGTTGAAACTTGCTGGGTTCCCACCCGGCGTGGCACAGGGCCACCCTCTGCCTGAGCACCCCCCCAAGCTGACAAAGCCCTCTTTTCTCTGGGTAGGCTATCAACGAGGTGGCTTTGGGCAGCTCCAACGTCGTGGTCCTGCCTCTAGGTAAGTGCTGGGGCGGGACGGGATCAAAGCCTCTTGGGATTTAATGGCATCCGTGGGTGGCTCCGGGAAATGCCACCTAATCAGGCGGGTCCCTTGGGTTGGCTTAGCCCAAATAGGTCACTGCCGGGACCAGGAGGATGCTCGGTGGCTGGGTGCTGCCTCCCACCATGTCCTACAGCATCTTGGGTTGGACATTGCCCCCTAGCCCATCCCCAAGCCCTCCTGTCCCCTTGCAGACATGACAGACCCCAATAGCATCAAAGCCGTGGTCGGGAAGGTGCAGGAGGTGGTGGGAAGCGCCGGCCTCAACCTCCTGATCAACAACGCCGGCACCACGCGGCGCAGCACCCTGGCCACCGAGACAGCAGAGAACATGGCCATGGTCTACTCCACCAACACCATTGGGCCCCTGCAGACCAGCCAGGTGAGGCCACAGGCGCACCCTGCCCCAAATGCTGGTGGGGTTGGGGGGGAAGAGGATGGTGATGCCAGTGCACTTGTCCTCCCGCAGGCGTTCCTGCCCCTGCTGAAGGAGGCGGCCGAGGCTGAAAGGCAACGTGAGATGAGCTGCAGCAAAGCTGGCATCATCAACATCTCCAGCATCTTGGGCTCCATCGAGGTGGCAGAGGCTTGGGAGGAGAGGCAGGACGTCTGCTACCGCTGCAGCAAGGTACCACTGCCGGGGAAATGGGGAGGAATTTGGGGGTCAGCCCTCCTCCAGCCATGGCAGTGCCACCCCATGATGGTTGTCCCTGCAGGCTGCTCTGAACATGCTCACCAAGTGCCTGGCGCTGGAGTACGGAGGCAGTGGGATCCTCTGCGTGTCCGTGGACCCCGGCCGTGTGACACCTCCCTTGGAACGGGGGACGGTGAGTGACAGGAGGTGCACGGCCACCCTGGGGCGGCAAAGACCCATGGGCAACCCCCCCCAAGGGCATCCCATCCCAGGACATCCCTTCTTACAGACATTGCTTCCTCAGGAGCATCCTTTCCCAGGGCATCCCATCCCAGGACATCCCTTCTTACAGACATTGCTTCCTCAGGAGCATCCTTTCCCAGGGCATCCCATCCCAGGACATCCCTTCCCATGGACATTGCTTCCTCAGGAGCATCCTTTCCCAGGGCATCCCATCCCAGGACATCCCTTCTTACAGACATTGCTTCCTCAGGAGCATCCTTTCCCAGGGCATCCCATCCCAGGACATCCCTTCTTACAGACATTGCTTATCTCTCCCTGGGCTGTCCCATCCCATGGACACCCCTTCCCAAGGGGCATCCCCCGCCCATGCGGCCCCTCTGTCCCAGGAGAGCTGCCCCACCGCAGAAAAGGGCCAATTCTGAGCTTTCTCCTCCAAACCCATCCCATTTCCTCCCTAATTTTGCTCTCATTTCTCATCCCAGCCACGTGTCAGCAGAGGGCACCCTCGGCCCTGGCTGGAAGGGTGCACCCAGAGCGCCGCCTCCCCAGCATCCCGGGACCATCATCACCAAAAATCAGGCTTCTCTGACCGTGCCAGGTTGGAGATGCCTCTTGCAGGGCTCACTGCCACGTTGGCTTGCAGAGCAACCAAATCAGTCACTTCTTTTTTAGTTAGGAACTAACCTCTATCCATATAGCACCCAATTAGGGACAACTAATTTGTTCCAAGCCTCATCTCTTGGCTGCTGGAGCATTTCCAGCTTCTCCCAAACTGCCCCGGCTGGAGCTGGCATCCCGCCGCATTCAGGGCTGGGGTTTGGGGTGCCAGGGAAAGGGGTTTTGGCTGATTTTTATTCCCCGTGTTCCTGTGTCTGGCAGGGCCCGGTGACGGTGGAGGAGAGCGTGCGGGGCGTCCTGCGGCTGCTGGGCCGGCTCTCGGCCACCAGCAATGGCACAATGGCCCCTTCTGGGCCTGGAGAGGGCAGAGCCTGCCCGGGTGAGAGCGGGGTCCAGCCACGGCAGCTGCCGAGCTCAGTAAAGGTCGTTCATTGCCATTTTCAGGCTTGTTCTGGATCTGTGGGGTGAGGGCAGGGACCTTCCCACTAAGGGGGTGAGAGCTAGGGTCGCTACTGCAGCCCCCCAAAAGGGATGCTGAGTTGGGCCAGAGGAAAGGATGCTCCAAGCGTGCTCCTGCATCCCTGGGGCCAAGGGATTTCCCCCCAGGGCATCCTCATGCCACCCAAGGGACACATTTGGGTCCAGCCCCGCTCTGTGGCCATAAGCCGAACCGGCTGGGGTCTCGGGGG
>NW_010170389.1:2582-5034 GCF_000695765.1 Mesitornis unicolor | reverse complement strand
CCCAAAACCAGTCCGGGCCTTTGCCCGCCCCAAGGATGCTGATGGACTTGTTTCCGTCTGGTTCAAGGCCAGCAAAGGCTCTTCCTTTTCCAGCAGCCGAGCGTTTCACAGCAGGAGCATCTCCCAAGCCCCAGCACATCCCTAGGGATGGCTTTTGGGACCTCGGCACCTTGCCCAGGGCTGACCCTCCCCGCAGCCACCCCATCTCGCAGCACATCACGAGACGTCACAAACAGCCTCCAAGTCCCCTTTGCGTGAGCGCGCTCCCTGTTGACATTTTGTGAAGCCATCCCTCGAAAGAGGCACCAGAAACAAGAAAAAAACCAACGTTGCAACATCTCAAGTGGGCACTTGGGCCTTGGCTCACCTCGAGCCCAGCCGCTTGCTGCTGGGATGCTCTGGGAAGCCCGGCTGGGGTCATTTTTTTCCGGGGCAGCTTCATCTTTCTCACGGTGGAGGAGCACAGGGCAGGGACTGTTCCCACGCCCGACGTGAGGCAGCGGGAGGTGGGAGCTGGGCCCCGGGGGCTCAGGCAGCCCCAGGTGGGTCCTGGACCACCCGGGGTCTCTTTGTGAAAGCCAGCGGGGATGGGCGAGGGGGTCCCTCAAACTAAAGCCCTTTATCAAGCAGCACCTCGTAGTTGGTGGGCTTTATATGAGCTCTGTGTGGGCTGGATATAAACACAGCGTTGCTCAGCATGAAGGGAGGAGGAAGAGGAGGAGGAAGAAATCGCATCCGCTCACGCTGCAGTGCCCACAGCCTCACCTGCACACTCACGAAAGCCCAAGCAGCCTGCAGCCAGGAATACATCAATTAAGGGCTCTAATAGTTGATTAAGTTAGTTAATTAAGCTGGGAAGGGGGGAGGCAGCCGGCCAGCCCCCAGCCCCTCCGGCACGCCACGGCGCCGCCAAGCACAACAAACAAATGCAGATGTTTTCTGGCTGGGGCTGACGGAGGCAGCTCAGCAGGCAGTGGTGCTGTGGGCGTCCCTATACTGGGGTGAATATCCTGATAAAGGGGACACAAAGAAGCCAAGGGAGGGAAACTGACACCACAAAAGAGGACGCAGCGGAGGCGGTTGGGGTTCTCTCTGCTGGTCCTTTATTTCAGGTAAAGTTGGAGGCTCCCGGGACCCGGCTGGGAGCTGAGCGGTGACGCCGAGCACTAGAGAATTGCCTGTTTTTTAATGAAAGCTGAGGGAAAAATACAAACTGAGAGGAATCGGGCAATGGCCTGGCACCCGCTGCGGCCAGGGCAGGGCAGCAGGTCCCCCCCGCCTGCCCACAGGGGGCTGCAGCTGAGCCCCCCAGCCTGCACCCAAGCAGAAGATGCCAGGCATTTCGGATGGGGCTGACCCTGCGGCTGTGCACAAGCCCACGGCCCCAGAGAGGATGGCACTTGGTCCCAGAGCGGGTGGCGTTTGTCCTCCCCTCTCCTTTTGCACTTTCCGTAGGGACCCCCCAAGGGGCTCTGCTGGGGGAGTGTCAGAGCGGAGGCAGAAGCCCAGGCTCCAGGGGTCTTCTGCGGCGTTAGGTGGACTCCCACCGACCTGGGCAGAGGGGGACAGGTGTCACAGCATGGGATGTCCCCCACGCGTGGTCCATCAGCTCCCCAAGGTCCCTACTCACAGGGTGTCCCATAGAGCATCCGCATGACCTTGAGGCAGTTGTCCAGCAGCGCCTTGGGGCGCACGGCCTTCCTCCGGCTTTCGAGGCCTGCGCTGTGGACCAGCTTCACCAGGTCGGCCACCACCGCCTCCACGTCCGTCTGCGGGGACAGGTCACCAGGGCATCACCGAGGTGTCCCCCCACCCCGGGGACACCAGGGTGCAAAACTGCAGCCGCTGCATTGGCCGGGAATCGAACCCCGGCCTCCCGCGTGGCAGGCGAGAATTCTACCACTGAACCACCAATGCCAGATGTGGGGCACCCCACGGACCTGTCCCACGGCCCCACACGCAGTGGGGGGAAGGAGCAGGGACGGGTGCTGCCAGCTGTGAACTCTCCCAGAGAGAGGACCCCAACTGACAGCTCCGATGACAGCGCTGCAGCCATGGGAGCGCTTCTTCCTGCTGCCTCAGACACCACCTCCAGCAAGGGGGGATGGTGAGGGGCGCAGTCATTAGCCCTCAGAGTTAACACTCTGATGAGAAGATCAACCAAAACTGACTCTCTTCTCCGAGGGGTTGCAGAACTGCCCCACAGCAAAAGGAAAAGGCAGTCACGCTTTGTGTTCACCCGGGAGACCCAGCTGTGACAGAGCACCCCCACCCAGCACCCAAATGCAGCTTTCTCCCGGCTGCAGCAGCACAGCCCAGTCCCATTGCCCTGGGCCAGAGACCCTCACTGCCACCACACCAGGGACACTCATTGCCACTGTGAGCCAGACGACACTGCCACCCAGGGCTCCTGTCAGGGTGACACTGTCACCACCACCAAGGCTCCTGTCAG
>NW_010170389.1:0-2510 GCF_000695765.1 Mesitornis unicolor | reverse complement strand
TCCCGGGCCTCCCGCGTGGCAGGCGAGAATTCTACCACTGAACCACCAATGCCAGATGTGGGGCACCCCACAGCCCTGTCCCATGGCCCCAAATTCAGTGTGGGGGGGAAAGGAGCAGAAGGGACAAGCACTGGCTGTGAACACCCCAGAGAGAGAACCCCAACTGGCAGTTCTGATGATGGGGCTGCAGCCATGGGAGAGCTTCTTCCTGCTGCCTCAGACATCAACTCTTGCAAAGGCGGTTGTCATTAGCCTTCAGAGTTAACACTCTGATGAGAAGATCGACCAAAGCTCACTCTCTTCTCAGAGGGGCTACAGAACTTCCCCACATCAAAAGAACAACGCAGCCACACTCTGTGTTCACCCAGGAGACTCAGCAGTGACAGAGCACTCCCCACCCAGCACCCAAATGCAGCAGCACAGCCTAGTCTCAAGCAGCCCTCGCTGTCCTGGAACCCTCACTGCCACCACACCAAGGACCCTTACTGCTACCAAGCCAATGACACTCACTGCCACTGTAAGCCAGGTGGCACTTCCACCCAAGGCTCCTGTCGGCAGCCCCCAGGGCCCCCATCCGGGCCCAAAAAGCTCAGCTGCATTGGCCGGGAATCGAACCCGGGCCTCCCGCGTGGCAGGCGAGAATTCTACCACTGAACCACCAATGCCAGATGTGGAGAACCCCACAGACCTGTTCCCCGGCCCCAAACCCAGGAGGGCAGGAGGAGCAGGGACAGGCACTGCCGGCTGTGAACCCCCACAGAAAAGGGACCCCAATTGACAGCTCTGATGACGGGGCTGCAGCCATGGGAGAGCCTCTTCCTGCAGCCTCAGACATCACCTCCAGCAAGGCGGGGTTGTCATTAGCCTTCAGAGTTAACGCTCTGATGAGAAGACACAGCAAAGCTTATGCCCTTCTCAGAGGGGCTGCAGAACCTGTCCCACAGCACAGGACAACCCAGCCGCACTTTGGGTTCACCCTGAAGACCCAACTGTGACAGGTCACCCCCATATGGCACCCAGATGCAGCTGCCTCCGGGGTGCAGCAGCTCCACCAAGGTGGCAGAGGCCTGGGAAGAGAAGCAGGGCTTCTGCCACCACTGCAGAAAGGTACTGCCACGGGGAAAACAGGGCTGAATGTAGGGGCCACCTTCCGTGGGATTGCCCCCTCCAGCCGTGGCACTGCCACCCCTTAATGATGGTGGTGAGAGTCCCGTTCCCAAAGTGTGAGTTGCAGGCAAGAAAAAGGAGCTCTGCATTGGCCGGGAATCGAACCCGGGCCTCCCGCGTGGCAGGCGAGAATTCTACCACTGAACCACCAATGCCAGATGTGGGGCACCCCACAGCCCTGCCCCATGTCCCCAGACGCAGTGGGGGGAAGGAGCAGGGACATGCACTGCCAGCTGTGAACCCCTGCAGAGAGAGGACCCCAACTGACAGCTCCCATAACAGGGCTGCAGCCATGGGAGCGCTTCTTCCTGCTGCCTCAGACACCCCCTCCTGCAAGTCGGGTTGTCATTAGCCTTCAGAGTTAACACTGATGAGAACACCAACCAAAGCTCACTCTCTTCTCAGAGGTGCTACAGAACTCGTGGCCCCCAGCAGCCTGCCCAGGAGACTCACATGCAGGAGGCTGTGCCTGCCCGTGGGTGCTCACACTCCTCACAGCATGCCTGCGCCCCGCGTGGGTCCATGTAGCACCCACGCACCCCCACATCCACGCCTGTGCCGTGTGAATGCATGCCCGCTTGGGGTGCCAAGGGGGGAGGGCAGGCAGGGTCTCCCCCCCTGCCGGTACTTGCTGTACTCCTTGCCCAGGGCATCGAAGAGCTGGCACAGCTCCTGGGTGTACTTCCAGGACGGGTGCTTCTCTGGCAGCACCTCACGGATCCGCAGCACTGCCTGCGAGCTGATGTGGAACCAGAGGTACCGCAGCGCTGCCTCCGACACCGTCCCGTTGCGCTGAGGACAGAGGGTACCCCTGGTGAGACCCTCACGGGTCCCCGAGGTGTCCCCATCATGAGGCTGTCCCCTGCTGCCGTCTTACCAAGCGGGTGATGTTGGACGGCCTCAACACCTCTTCATACTGGACCTGGACGGTGTAGTCGATGGGGAAGTTGTGCTTCTGGAATAGCAGAGAAGAGCGCAGGGGCTGGCAGCAAAGTGACAGGGACATCTCTGCCAGTGAGACACCCCTGCCAGCTCCAGCGTGACACCAGTGATTCGCTGGAAGAGCCCTTTGCTGTGCTCAGCCACCAGCAGAAGCAGCCCTGGGCATCATTTGGCACAAGCTGCCACCAGTAAATAAAAAAAAATAATCCCCCAGTTCCCACCAAGCTGCGCTCCTCCCACCCCACCCCAAGCAAACTGGGCTCTGCAATGCCACACGTGTCCCTGGTCCCCAAAATTTGGGGTTACCATGTACTGCAGGCGCATCTCATACTGCAGCTTGTCCTGGAGCAGGCGGGTGAGCTCGCATTCGCCTGGCGCCGCAGCCCCCAGCCCCAGCACAG
>NW_010170388.1:7077-28181 GCF_000695765.1 Mesitornis unicolor | reverse complement strand
TATAATCTTATTTATACTATTATAATATTTTTTATAAATTACAATAATTTGCTACCTGTTGGCATTTGATTTTGACTCCGTATAAAGCTCTCACACAGCACTACATCTGCCACAGCGATAACTAACAGCATCCACAATGACAAACGGACTTGGTATTGGGCTCTGCGGTTGCTGCTCAAGATAATTCAGGAGCAGTTGGTTTATTCCTGTGTTATTACCCAAGAGCAAAGAAAGCTTCATTAAAACTCTCCCAAGTTAAAGGTCCAAAGTAAAGCTCTCCAATGAGTGTTTTTCCACTAACTTAAAAATACATCTCTGTGAATATTTATTTCCTACATTATCTCCAACCCTATTACAACACTTAATTCCAATTAAGAAAACGCTGAGAGGCTTCCTGCAGAAAACAAGCCCAGGATGTTGGCAGGACTGCAAGGACGAGGTACAAACTCTGCTGGAGACAACAGGATCCTTCTCCCCTGACCGCGCACCAGAAGAAGGAAGTGGATTTCTGCTCTGACACCAGCAATAAGTCTGGGTCCAGCGGAGAATAACCAGAGCTGTTCAACGCTGACCTCTGAATCCTTGCACTGCAGCTTAAGCAGCTGAAAAGTTATGTAAAAGGAGAAAAATGACTCAAATTTAAAGGGCTCCTCCTGCTGTACCTACCCACTCCATCACACTGCCCCGCTCCTTGGTTTTGAGTGTTCTCCCCATATTTGCCCACTGTTGGTGTCTGTGCTCGAGCTGACACCACCATCCCACCCTCCACCAAACTGGGAAACAAACTGGAGTCCAGACTGCCCAGAAATTCAGCATTAAGGTTAAACGTTACCACCTGAAGCCAAGGAAAGTCACAGATAACGTGAAAAACCCTGAGTTTGCCTCACAGAGTCCAAGCTTCTCTGCAAGACCCATGACAGTAACTCCTAAAAAACCTCTGAAGCCTGCAAGTATTGAAGTTTTCTAAGGGTACAGGAGGAATTAATCAATAGTGACCCACCAGGTCCTCATTTATGGCAGCTACAGCCGCCAGGAACAGCAGATACGTGGTTCTGGGCTTCTGTCAATCGATAGAGAGCTCCTGCCCTGCAAATCCTCCAAAATGTTGACTACAGCCAGGACTGACTCCTCAGAGCTCCCTGGTTCCTCATCGCAATGGGGCCATTTTCCCGCACCCACACAGGACCCACTCCCATCCCAGTGCTGCTCCCAGCAGGGCCCATAGAGACAAGAGCAGAGCTGCCAGGTCACTGCTGTTGTGCAATATATTGGTATATTTTATATATTATTGCAAGATAATGCTGTATTTTGACATTACTGCAGCATAGGATGAGTCCAGACATCTGCATCCCACTCAAACCCCATCAAAACCCAGCAACTGTTCTCCCAGATCAGCCCAAACCCAACGCAGTGGGAAGAGTAAAGACTCTGCAGCACAGGACCAGGCTCTGTTCAAAGTCCTGTCGCATTTAAAAATAAAAATACAAATGTCACCACTGTCCCCCATGCGTCAGCACTGAAGACGACCCCAGGAACTGGGATTTCATGTCCCAAAACACTGTAACATCACCAGGAGGTGTGGATCCTGATCTGGGGGTGAGATCCAGCAGTGTCTGTGTCTGTCCCACAGTCGATGTTGTTCCCAGGACTCCCACATAGCAAAAATAACCAAAAAATAAGAATCCACGACAAGTTTTACTTGCAAATGCCAACACAACACCATGCATTTACACGGCGATCTCCTAAAATACACGGTGCACACACAGGTGTCATCTCCTCTGCACCCCACGGAGGTGCAGTCACACGAGGGAGACCCACGCACCCGCTGCACCAGAAGCAGCTGCTGGGCTCCACGTAACCTCCAATGTTGGCACCCGAATTTCCATTCCAAACCCATTTAGACGAGAGATTCAAGAAGTGACGGCATTCCCGCACTGTGGAGGTGCTTAGGGAGGTGATCATCCCCCTGTGCTTGGCACTGGTGAGGCCGCACCTCGAGTGCTGTGTTCAGTTCTGGGCC
The DNA here is from genome assembly GCF_000695765.1 of Mesitornis unicolor. Lineage (NCBI taxonomy): Eukaryota > Metazoa > Chordata > Aves > Mesitornithiformes > Mesitornithidae > Mesitornis > Mesitornis unicolor. The sequence continues at coordinate 26,161 of NW_010170388.1, read as the reverse complement.
CCTCACTAGAAGAAGGATGTTGAGATTCTGGAGCGTGTTCAGAGCAGAGCCACAAGGATGGGGAGGGCTCTGGAGAACAAGCCTGATGAGGAGCGGCTGAGGGAACTGGGCTTGTTTAGCCTGGAGAAGAGAAGGCTGAGGGGAGACCTCAGCACCACCTACAACTGCCTCAAGGGAGCTTGGAGAGAGGTGGGTGCTGGGCTCTTCTCCCAGGTGATGGGGGACAGAACAAGGGGAAACGGCACCAAGCTGTGCCAAGGGAGGTTCAGGTTAGAGCTAAGGAGGAAGTTCTTTACTGAGAGGGTCGTCAGAAGCTGGACCAGGCAGCCCAGGGAGGTGGTGGAGTCACCATCCCTGGATGTGTTTAAAGAGCGGGTAGACGAGGTACTTAGGGATATGGTTTAGTGGGTAGACAGGAGCGGTTGGACGTGATGATCTCAGAGGGCTTTTCCAACCGAGCGATTCTGTGATTCTCTTTTACAGGGAGCCCATAAAATAACGCGCGAGATTCACACCCAGGCTCCTCAAAACAAATAAAGACCCAATTCCTGATTTTTGCAGCGACTTAGTGCAGGGAACAGATGGTTACAGGCAATAGTATTGACAACTTCACACCCCCCAAAGGTGAGGCTCTAGGGCTGCTCCAAATTCAGGAGTTAAAACCATCACAGCTGAGCAAGGCACCTGCTAAACGCCCCAAAATTCCCTTCTCCCTGCTCCTGTACATCTCCAGAACTGGAAACAATTCACCTGCCCAGCCTTGACCAAAATGAGTGTCTTAATCAACACTAATTAAAACATTAACTTGTTCAATGCATTTCAGTGAAGTTATCTCTGAGTTCCTGGACGAGTCCAGCAAACCCCTATCAACCAGGGCTAACACCCGGCATTGCAAACACTGTCAGAGCACCTCAATTCTCGAGCAGCTCATTAAGCCACTAATGAATGAGACTGAGCCCGCACATCTCAGCCCTTGTTTTCTCCTTCTTCTAAAATTAAAGCTGTGCCAAGAATTTAACCAAGGAAATAGGGCTCATGCCAACGCCTTGTCCCCACCTCCACGCTGATGACTTTTCAGAAGCAGTTTTTGGTCGGATGAGAAGTCCCCCAAACACCAAAAACTACCTCCCCCCTTAAACAATGCAGGGATTTGAGTGTCAAAATCCCTCACAGTTACCTCTATGAAGACTTGAAAGAGCAAATAAGGGACATGAGGGTGCCGTGGGGGGACACGGGGGTCCCAAGCCGTGGTTCACCGCAGAGGCACTGCAGCGAGCCGGTGTGAGCAGCATCCCCTGGTCCACGAGCTCCTGGGGTAGGAACAGATTGCACCCCTCTCGTTGCCAAATGCATCATCTGGCACCATGGAGACCTGCTGAAAACAAGCTATTTTGGCTGTATTTTGTGTAACCCACCCCGAGACCCATCACCTCCCAGCCAGTGCCACTTTTTTAGGGCTCAGAGTGCAGCTTCAGCCCCTTTCGAGGGCACATGTTGGTGTATATTGGTCACACATGACAAAACACTCCCAAATAACTGAAACCACTGCTCAAACACCGCACCAGGACCCACCTGGAACAGCTTTTACTGTCAGAAGAGGTTGCACCCAGGAATATTGCTGTACAACGATGGAGCTTGCACACCAAACCACCTACAGACTGGCTGCCCAAAACCGTGCCCCCATGTGCATCCCACAGGGACCTTCCCCCATGAAGTAACTCTGCGGTCACTGGGGATGATGGCCCCGTGCACCATCTATGTTACAAGCTTCTTCTAATGAGCTTGTTCCTAAACACAACTGTGATTTTAAGTGTAGGATACCTTAGGTGATCTAAATCCACAAGTCCTAACTCTAAAGTGTGCTTTTAAAAAATGAGGATTTTTTGGTAGCCCCTTCGGAGAATAAAATTATGGGGGGAAAAATCCAACTAAGTATTTTCCTCTTGTTCAGGTAATTATTGCCATGGCTTTGTATTGGTCTGAAGAGGAGATGAGAGGAAGGAGGACAAGTGTTACATTCAGTTGTGATTGCTCTTACCAAGAGCTCCCTTCTGTGTCACGGGGAGCGCACAAGTCCAAATTACACCCAAAAAACAAGTCAAGCAAGAGGTTTTTCAGCAAAGTTTCTGCTCAGATCCATCCATTACAGGTGCTGGACCATGCAGTGAAAGTCAATTAACGCAATGCTCCAACTCTTCGGCATCTGAGGAGCAATGGAGGAGCCTCCCCACCCGCACTTCTCCCAAAACGTGCACCCAAACTGGGGGCTTGTATCTGCCAAAAGTGAGCAACATCAGCAATGTGACAAATGCTGGTAAAACAAACTGGAAAAGCACTCAAATCAAATGTTTGTGTGAGTTTACATTCAAGAACCCAGCTCTTTCACTGGGGCAGGAGGAAGGATTTTAAAGCTCTTTTCCATCGGTCACAGCAGCGTTTCGTGGCCAAAACCTCAAGCCCCATCTGCCCCACACAGAAGTCCAGGCTCACAACGAAGCCACCTCTGCTTGCAGTGAAGATACGACTTGAAAAATTAAGTGTACATTCTGTAACGTCAGTGCTGGCCATTACAGGGCACAAAGTGGACAAACCAGAGTGGACCCCATCACTTCAGAGGTCAAACCCACCAGCCACACATCAAAACACGGGGAAAAAAGCCCAGCAGTGCACTTCTACACCAAGAAACATCTTCCTTGGGGAATACCAAGCTCAACTGCACCCAGAGCAGTGAAGATTGAAAACCACATAGGAACACGTTACAGATCATCCACAGGGAACAGCAGGCGGTTCAGTAAAGTCACGTCCCACCTAAACACCACCTCAACACCACCCCACGACTGCAGCAGCCGACTCCAGAGGACGTTCAGTGCTGGGAGCACGTTTTGTAATCGCTTTTCCTCACAACTGGATCCTTCTGGGAGGTCAGGCCAAGGCACAGCCGCGGCTCAGAAAAGCAATTCTCTTGAGCAGCACTGCCTTCTTCCTGCTTTTCAATCTTCCCCCTACATATTCATCATGAACTCTGTAAAACGCCGGTGCCAGAGCCACCGCTGCAATCTTTGTGCTGCTCTGAGGAAGCCTTGACCCCTCTGCTTTCTTAAGATGTGAGGAATGAGTGAATCACACAGCTCCGGTGCTGCAAACCCATCGAGTCACCCAACCCCAGAACGAGCCAAAAGCAGCTTTCATGATGACCCTGGCTCGTTTCGAGCAAAACATTCCCATAGTTTAGCAAAAATCACCTGTCCCGCTCATTGCATTGCAGCCACGGAGCTGCTGTCTCACTCATTGACTGAATTCCCTTCTTCTCCAGCCATTCAGCCGGGACCTCTGCTGCGATCACTACGGAAAGCTGGGGGAGGACAACAACAACCAGCCACAGAAACCCAGGCCTGTTTTGGAGAACCGAGGGCAGCAACGCTTGTAGCAACTCCTGCGTTTCGCAACAGAGGAGCCAAATGGAGAAATCTCAGACTTTCACAACACTTCCTGCAGCAGAACAGCCCCTCCTGGGTCAGCAGATCACGCCACAGCAATCCTCATCGACCTCAAAACAGTTGTGTTTTATCTAAATACAGAATATCTCGGCGATGGGGTCACATCCCACCAGCAGCAGTGGTATTGGCACACAGGATGGGAACAAGGGACACAAACACCCTGCAAGTTGCTTGAGATGGGAGAAAGAGCCCAAGCCAGCACATTTATACCCCAGTGCATTGTCACACACAGGTTTACAGCAAAGGAAACCGCATCCTCAGAGTCACGAGTGGATGGGTGAGAGAAGCCGAGCGCTTTCACGGTACAGCACCATCTCACACGAGTCCCGAGCGCTCCAAGTAGACCATGCAAATACACCGGAATGTTTACTGAGTTCTCCTTTAAATGAGAAGTACCACAATTAATCCTGCTTTAAAAAGCAAGCTTTGCATTCAAAAAAGTTAAACATCATTGACTTCAAGACTCGGCATGGAAAATCTCCATACCAAACTATACAATACAACAGGCATTAAACCCGTTTTATAACTGACTTTAGGACGCAGCCTGGTTTTCCAGGGGCTGTGGAGCACAGAGTTACTGCACAGCGCAGCACAAGGCCTCACACCCGATCCACTGCAATTACTGAGCTGCAGAGGCGAGTTACCAACGCCTGCCCTGCTCGGTTTCACTGTGCAAGGCTGCTGCTGTTAATATTCACCAAGGGAACCCGAAATAACAGCCTGTCTGCATCTGAATGCCTCTGAATTATGGACAAACTCAACTGGAATTACTACAGACAAACTAAATGCAAAGATTACTCTTTTTTTTCCCTCAAAACCCAGGACAAAAGAAACCTCCCAGCCTGCAAAGCCACCTGACAGAGCAGGCCTGTATTCCTACACAGAATAACTCCTCCAAGAATGGCATTTACCATCATTTCAACACAAATCATCCCAAAGAGGCCAGCCAAGCACCCAAAGCAACGCTGTGTTATCCACCGAGAGCCTTCCCCATCGTTTCTGATGACCCTGAACTCTGTACCACCGGTTTTCCCCTCTCCATCACCGTCACAAACACCGTGCCACCGAACAGCAGCGTTTCTTCAGCTCACAACCACCGCGCTGCCGAAAACCACCGGGGACCAACCCCTTCCCACCACCTCCATCCACAGCACTGCATTTTCCAGAAAACAGCACCGACCTCTCTCATCCTCTCCCAAAATACTTGGGCAAAAAAAATCTCTTCTTTTCCCCCTAAATTCCACTCAAGGAAAGCCAATTATTTCTACATCTGCTAATACCACCAAAAAGCTGAATCCTAACACTGAACCAAGCCGTAGTCTCAGCATATTGGGAGCTTTCCCTGCCCGAAATGAAACGCAGGTACCATCTGTTTCAATTAGAACTAATGGCAAGGAGACGCAACATCGCGAAACTGGCAATTTCAAATAGGCTTTTTTTTGTTCAAAAAGAAGACATTTTGGAAGTGAAGAGAGAAAAAGAGAACCGTGATATACTAGAGACAGGAGGATATTTCATATTTAATATTCAGCTGTCACCGAAAAGCAAGGCAGTGCTGGAACTGCCCTATAGGAAATTTAACTTTTGCTTCCTCTGAAGTCAGGGAAAAACCCACTGCGTTTGAAAAGATACGAAAATGAAAGGACATCCCACAACTAAACCCAACATTTCCCAATATATTCTTGGTATCCTTAAGTTACTCCACGGAATTTTGCAATGTTAACCTTCCCATTTCAGAAAAATAAAGGGAAAAATCAGATAAAAAGCCAAACAAATGACAAAGAAAAACATCCACACCAGGCTTGTCAGGTAATAAAAGAGAAGATTTGGACAAAGCAAGGTAAATATTTACCGATTCCATAGTTGAAAGCTGTCGTTAGCAGGACATATATTAAAATCCAACAGAGGCGTGTCCCAAAAACGCTGTGTAATCTGAAAAACACAGGAATCAGTTCATTAGAACATTAAAATACAGTTTGGTTTTACCCACAACGCTGTACTTGAGTACATGAAGACAACAAACTACAAATCCTCGCCTCATCCAGACATAACCTCTCTGATACCAAGTCTGCACAAACAGGAGCTGAATCGGGGAAAGCTTCACAGAGCAACAGCCACGGCCGTAACAGCCTGATAATGGATTTTAAAGTTACTTGTCTCAAGGTTTCTGCAGCCATGTCCGAGTGGTTTACAGCCCTTTTATCCACACAGAAAAAGAAAATACATCACCCTTCCGCTGTGAAACTCCACGGGCAGTAAATCCACCTTCTTGAACAACTTATGTGGATTTCCCCTTGACACGAGCGCTTTCTTTTTAAGCGGTTCATCTATTACAAATCTCTAACATATATTTTTTTACTTAAACGGCTCCTGCTGCACTTCTCAAGGGGATTTTTCCAGCTACAAATTCCCAGAGTGAAATCACACAGAATCACAGAATCCCAGAACGTTAGGGATTGGAAGGGACCTCAAAAGCTCATCCAGTCCAATCCCCCTGCCGGAGCAGGAACACCCAGATGAGGTTGCACAGGAAGGCGTCCAGGCGGGTTTTGAATGTCTGCAGAGAAGGAGACTCCACAACCTCTCTGGGCAGCCTGGGCCAGTGCTCTGTCACCCTCACTGAGAAGAAGTTTCTTCTCCAATTGAAGTGGAACCTCCTGTGTTCCAGTTTGTGTCCGTTACCCCTTGTCCTATCATTGTTTGTCACCGAGAAGAGCCTGGCTCCATCCTCGTGACACTCACCCTTTAAATATTTATAACCATGAATGAGGTCTCCCCTCAGTCTCCTCTTCTGCAAACTAAAGAAACCCAGCTCCCTCAGCCGCTCCTCAGAAGGGAGATGCTCCACTCCCTTGATCATCTTTGTAGCCCTACGCTGGGCTCTCTCCAGCAGTTCCCTGTCCTTCTTGAACTGAGGGGCCCAGAACTGGACACAATATTCCAGATGCGGGCTCACCAGGGCAGAGTAGAGGGGGAGGAGAACCTCTCTCGACCTACTCACCACCCCCCTCCTGATACACCCCAGGATGCCACTGGCCTTCTTGGCCACAAGGGCACAGTGCTGGCTCATGGTCATCCTGCTGTCCACCAGGACACCCAAGTCCCTTTCCCCTACACTGCTCCGATGCCAGGCAGGAACCAGCAGCTCTCAGCACCCACAGCAAAGGGGAATCACCTCCATTAACTGGGTGACTGAACATGAAAGGGTTGGCAGGCGATTCCCAGCCCAAATCCCCGTACCTGAGCACCCTGACGTGTCTGACCAGCACCAGGGCTACAGCCCAGCTCCGAGTGCCCCGGCTCTGCCCATGGCCCAGCCCTGAGCACCCCGGCTCTGCCCACACAATCACTCAAATGAATTTCCCCAACCAGCCAGCTCCAGGTGAGACCTCCACAGAAGTCACTGTCATTTTCCAGGGGATCTGCCCTGCTCCCTGGCTGCAGAGGGGACAAGTTTTGGGCAGTGCAGCTCAGTAGGAGCCCAGACAGAGTCTACGGGTGAGGGCAAGCCTGGACTACAAACTGGCACATTTAAGGGTTTGCAATGTGGAAGAGCAGAGCCTGGGCAAAGGCACACATAAAACACTGCCCTATCCCAGATATTTTATGTCCATGATGAGCCAAACCACCTCCTGATACCTGCTCAGCATTAGCAGGTTCTTACTTCCAGCTGCAAGGGACTTGTAAATATGGAGAAGAATCGAGATATCACAAATCCCAGAATGTCAGGAGCTGGAAGGGACCTGGAAAGCTCCCCCAGTGCAACCCCTGCCACAGCAGGATCACCAGAGCAGTCACACAGGAACACGGCCAGGGCTTTGGGTGGCTCCACACAAGGACACTCCACAACCTCTCTGGGCAGCCTGGGCCATGCTCCAGAACCCTCACACTCACAAACTTTGGCCTCATCTTCAGCTTGAACCTCCTGTGCTCCAGCTTGGGACCATTGCCCCTTGTCCTGGCATTGGCCATCCCAGAGCAGAGCCTGGCTCCTTCCTCCTGACACTGCCCTTTCCCAATGGATCCCCAGGAATGAGGGCAGCCCTCAGTCTCCTCTGCTCCAAGCTAAAATACGCTCTACAAAAAATGCAGAATATATTCAAGAACACATGTTAGATGTGTAATAGCAATACCTGAGCCTCTGCTACACTTCCATCGAGAAGCAGCTCGATAAGGGAACTTTATAAAAAGAAATAATCTGACGAGGCACTGCACACCACAGCTGCTCAGGCTCTGCTGTGCCAGAGCAGCAGGGACTGGGCCTGCCCCAGTCCAACCAGTGGTGTTCTGGTCTGAGCTGAAACGTTAACTGCCAGCTCCACTCACCCCTCAATGCCAAATCCCCTCTCCAAACCCCAGGTCCTGCCTGGTCTCCAGACTTTCTAAACCACACCAAGGGACACCGTGACCAACCCCTGCTCCAGCTGACAGCGGAAAACTTGAACTTCTTCCAAGTTACCTTTGCTTCCTAAAGGAGAAGTGTTTTAAACTAATGTTAAACTCCACAACTCACACATGAAGTTACAAATGGGAAGTACAAAGTACAAAATGTGTCCTTCTCAGCCAACTACCGCTTTTATTTGCTTGCTCCATGTCCAGTTACCCCCAGCAAGAAGCTAAAGATTCCCCAGTGCACACAGACCACTGTAACTCCAAGGACCTTCACATACTGGTCCTCATCATCATCCTCATTACACTCTGTGTCTTTTATTCTTCTTCTAAAACCTCTCACACTGATGCCATGGAGTTCCTTTGGGGCAGCCATCCACTGCTTTTTAAACCTGCTTTTAATTTCGTAGTTCTCCCAAATTCCGTCCCAAACCAGGACAACTTCAAGGCCCAGCTCTCTTGTCCCATCATTGCTTTGAGAAACCTTAACTCCCCAGTGAAAAGGCAAAGGGAAGGCGTCCAGATGTGCAACACAGCTGCACCCGGGGCAGAGCTGCTACCAACAGCCAAGGAAAGTCTTGGGAACCACCGTGGAAAGGAGCAGAGCAAAATAAACCCTAAAATCTCACAGGAACATGCAAGGGCGCACGGTCTCGACTCAAAGAAAGGAAACCCAGCAGCAGGTAAACTTCTCCAGGTAAACTTCTCCAGACAAGTGAATAGGAAAAAATGCAAGTTTTCTGACATTTTTATTTCAAAAGAGCAAAGGAGATAACCACACACAGCCACCTCATGGGTTTTTCCAAGGAAAGCGGGTCCTGGGGCCCTGAAGGACCCTATGGGGTACGATGACAACATCTGTACAGCACCTTCTGCAGCACGGTTCCTCTACTCCTGTTATACTCCTCTCCTCCACAGGAAAAGTCCCAACTCCATCAGAGCCATCCACTTCACCCAAAAATAAAGATAAACCAGGGAAAAGCTGAACTCCCAACGTTATCCGGGAAACCAGAGCTGCTGATGCTGGTGGGAGTGACTGTGATCAACTGAACAAAACCACCAGGAAAGGCTACAGAAAGCCTGGTCCATGCCACACGGATACACGACTCAGATTCATTACATCTGCTCCCTGGCCTGCTCACAGCACGTCAGTCATGACTTAGCTCACACGTAAGAAACACATTAAGGATGTGACCACATAGGAGCCACGTAGCTCCCACAGTGCACAGCACACTGTTTGATATTAAAAGGTTATCAAACCCCTTCTGTAGGGCAGCAAATACTCCAGCAGCAGATGCCCCATGCACAGAGCCCTCCCTGGATGGACCGGGGTCACTCCCAAAACGTTCCCGTTGTGCAGAAGCCAACATTTCCATTTAAAACCAACCTCACGTCCAAAAGCCTAGATGATAATTAATCCCATTAGACATGTCTAACCATCCGATTCTCTTAGCTTCACTCAGATGCAAACGTGTCACAAATCAACATCACCACCCGTGTTTTCCCTTCCAGGACCTTACAACGCTGAAGGTTGGACAACTGCACTACACAAACCATCCTGCAATGCTAAATGGCCAATATCCAGCCTTTCTTTGCATTAGAAATACCAAATAGTGAAGTGTAAAGGTGACCAGATTCTGGTTTAAAACAGCCTCGGTCTGTCAAGAGCTGTGCTGCTCTATTTCGTAGTAACACAAAGTAATTTGGAAACTCTGGGTAAGTTGGGAGTTCCAGTACAATAAAAATATAAAAGTGTTTCAGCCTCGAGGTTCTCCCACCAACTTCAGCTCCTCACCCTCAGCAGGTCCCACTGATTCAGCATTGATCCCACCCACACACACCAGGAAACCTCAGTCAGACAACACCGTGCAACTTTTCCCTGCGCTCACTGAAAACACTGGGAATGAAGTAATTCAAACTTCTTTTATTAAAGAGTATCCCACAACTTTACAGAAATCAGTATTTAAAGATGGGAAATGCTTCACAGTCACAAGATGTGACCTGGAAAACAACCAGCCTCCAAACAAGACAGTATCCCTGCACTGCCATTAACACTGACTGGTTCCAGTGGCGAGCACCTTCACAGACTGGAGTCAGCCATAAACAAACCTGGATGGGTTCTGCTCAGATGTGGTCATTTAGAAAGGGTCTCTATGGAAAGTGTGCTCCACGTTCAACAACTTTATACATTAGATATGTCTAAATTTGCTCAACCGAATGCTAAAAGGGCTCAGTTTCACATGGAGCAGGGAAGCAGCCGTCTGCTGAAGCCGCACTTCAAACCAAGACCCCAAGCTCCCCACGAGCAAGAACATTTCTTTCTTATTAGTGCTTCTTTGAAGAAGTCAAAAGTTGTATTTTGATTTAAATCAAGACTTGCCTGCATTCAGACCCGATGGTGAACCAGAACTAAGCAGCGCAACAAGACACCAGTACGAGACTTAAATCCTGGTTTAGACCAACTCCTAAATGGGAAAAAAAACCCCAGGGGAGCGGGACAGCCTCTTCCCACAGAACTCATCTGCTGCCCTGGAAATAATTCAAGGAAGAGACAATTTCAACGAGGCATCTGTGAGGGCTTCGGCACAAACACGCACTGGGGAACACCAACGTGTTCGAATGAGCTCCATCAGCTCAGGTACAAACTCGAGGAGGTGCAACCCCAACATTTGGAGGGAGGGGAAACGCAGCGATGTTTTCCAGCCGCTCCATGGGTGGGTGAAGAACTCGGCCACTGCGCGGCTTTACACAGCACCCAATACACCACCAGTCATCTTTAACCCTGCTGAAATGAGGAGGAGGAGGAGGAGGAAGGAGAGGTGCTGTGCTGCAGACCTGCAGGGTGGGGGAGAAGTTGTTTCCAAGAACTACACAGGAATTAGAGATAAATAACACGCTTTAACTGAAATGTCCCATGTCCTATCAGCAGCACACAGACCAAACACAGGCACGCTGAGCTGTGGTCAGCGGGATCAGTCACTGTTGGTTTCCAGAGCTACAGAAATCACCTTTCACTTGCATTCACAAAGTATTTCCACTGTAATCCCGACAGCAAACCGTGCTCACACCGCCAGGTACCAGTGTGAAAACTGAAGTGCAGAGAGAATTCCACCATTACCAACAAATAAAACCTCCCAGTAGGTTCATGACAAAATTGCAGCATCAAGCAAAATTTAATTTGATAGCTTTCAGAAACTAAGTGGGTAACACGCTCCTGGTCTCAAAGTTCCTTTACTTTGCCCTGCAGACAGTACATGTGCTGAGATGTACGGTTTTCAAAGCTCCTGTCATCCCTGCCACTTGATAAAAACACAAAATAACCCGATACCGTCCTCAGAAACACAGACCAAGGCACTTGTGTGTGGGCTGAGGAGCCCAAGGCTCAATTTACCCCACCAAAAGGAGTCCGAAAGAAAGGGGAGATGTGGCTCCTGCAGAACCAAACTGTCCTTTTGGTGTCCGAGTTGGGAGTCTGACACAGACACCAGCACACAAGAAACTGCGGGTGGACAACACCGGAAATCCAGCAGCATTGGAGCTGTTTAGAGACCTCCAGTGACCAAAAAGAACCCAGGATCCATGATGGGGGATTTAATTCCAATGCATTTCAGGTATTCATCAAGAATTGTGCTTCTTTAACCCACTAAAGGACACCAGTTACAGCGTTCACACACAACCAGACTCTGCTCCCACCACCAGTATTCTCATCTGACTCCAAGGAATTAGGGCACGCCGCTGCTGTCGGCTACAGAAACACTCCACGCTTGCAGGGGGAGCGGGAAGCGATGCTGCGTACGGTGTGTTTCTAGGTCTCCTTTTATAGAAATAAGGCTGGAAAAGTTCAAATCAGAATGCTGCCGCTCGTTTCAGTGGGTCACAGGATCGGATGAAGCGTTGAGCTGCTCTCCTGTTCGAATTGCACTAAACCAAAAACCCATCTATCAGCAGAAGGCCAACGTTTCACTGAGTTTCACACACAACAGGCAGTTGAGCAATAAGCTCTGAAGCTACCGGCCGTGCCAGCTTCGTTCCTGGTTATCTGCTCGTATCAGACATCTACAGCTTTGCTCCTCAAGAACATCTCAGAATTGCTAAGTTTTCAAATTACACAGCGTTTTCTCCTGGAGAGACCCACGAAAGCAGCCTGAAATGTGCTTGGCGAGGTAAAACCTGGGGCTGTCAGAAGAGCCCCAGCTCCAGCACAGCCCCAACGCCTGAATCACCGCAGTAACTCGCTCTTTCTTGGCGTGATGTGGCAGAAGCACAAAGCAAGCCTGAACAGTTTCCACTGAACCAGATTTTTCGGCTCCGTGCACACAATGAAGGACTCTGGCAACACACGAGCGTGTTCCCTCGGCGCTCCCCCTTCGCCCTCACCACCCTCCTGCGGCTCCTCCAAGGAGTGGAAAGAATTCAGCCAAAATAGAGCTGCTGCAGTTTGCAAACCCGGCCTTGGGCTGCAGCTCAAGGCCACCGCTCGCCCTCCTGCGCTGGCAAGCACCGACACGACTCGCTCTGCCACTGTTTTCCACACTGTGATTTAGTCTACGCGAGTTAAAACAACCATCCCGGCTTCAAAAAATAGTAAATATCTCAAAAATTATACACTTTTATCAGCAAATGGATAAAAAAGTTTAAATATACCTTATAAACAGCATTGGCTTACATCAAGCAGCCACCTCTGTCACAGATGGAAACATGAATACCCCGTGGACCAGTGCAGGTTAGGGACTGAGCTGTTGGGGAGCAGCACAGCAGAAAGGGACCTGGGGTGTTGGTGGCAGCAGAGCCCATGAGCCCGCAATGTGCCCTTGAGCCAAGAAGGCCAACGCCATCCTGGGCTGGATGAGAAGGGGTGGGTGTAGGGCACAGAGGTTCTCCTGCCCCTCTGCTCTGCCCTGCTCACACCACAGCTGCAATCTTGTGTCCAGTGCTGGGCCCTCAGCTCAAGAACAACAGGAACTGCTTGAAAGAGTCCAGCAGGGCCACAAAGATGCTGGAGGGAGTGGAGCATCTCCTGCTGAGGAGCGGCTGAGGGAGCTGGGGCTCTTGAGCCTGGAGCAGAGGAGACTGAGGGCTGCCCTCATTCCTGGCGATCCATTGGGAAAGGGCAGTGTCAGGAGGAAGGAGCCAGGCTCTGCTCTGGGATGGCCAATGCCAGGACAAGGGGCAATGGTCCCAAGCTGGAGCACAGGAGGTTCAAGCTGAAGATGAGGCCAAAGTTTGTCAGTGTGAGGGTTATGGAGCATGGCCCAGGCTGCCCAGAGAGGTTGTGGAGTCTCCTTGTGTGGAGACACCCAAAGCCCTGGCCGTGTTCCTGTGTGACTGCTCTGGTGATCCTGCTGTGGCAGGGGTTGCACTGGGGGAGCTTTCCAGGTCCCTTCCAACTCCTCACGTTCTGTGGTAACAACATGTTTCAGCACCCAAAAATGGTCACCTACTGCCTAGGGATCTGCACCCTTGTTTGTCAGCCCCAGTGCTTCCCAGTCACCCCCAGACCATTGCCATTTTCCTGTACCAGAGCTCCCATATGAAGTGCAGTTACCTGAGGCTGCTTGGGTGAATCTCACCTAAAAAGATGCATAGCCAGGCTGGTTTCTCTACATCTACGTGCACAGCAAAGACCAAGTGTCTGGCTCTGAAGAACACATCACGTTACCCATACAGGAACGCACACGTTACGCACGTGACAGCGCGTTTCTGGGAAAGCCACCGGCGCAGAGCAGCAGCGTGGTGTCTGCTTTCACATCACCTCAACAGAAAACTCGGCGTCAGCACGGGCACAGGGCTCCAAGCTGTTTGTTTGGGGGGAAGCTGTTAACTCCGAGGCAGTTTGGAAGGGACGCAGGATGCACAACGGTGTGGATATTCAGGCCAGAACCACTCTGATTATTTTTAGTCCGCATGAAAACAAGAGGAAATGGTAACCTCTGCATCCTAAACACTCGCTGAGCCCCAGCTGAAAAGCAGTAAACGTCCAACCCAATTACTCTACAGCCAGGTAATACAAAGACAGCATAAACAGCAACTTCAAAGCTCAAGTACAGCAGCAAACACGTAAAATGAAGGGCATAATACAGCTGAAAATCAATCGTTTTAGAGAGCATTATCCAGGAAAAGATTTTCAGAGCACAGAAACCAACACAATTATTCAAGTTCAAGTAAAAGCTGGGAGGCAGAGACAGCGCAGGCTCTTCTTGGGTGGAAAACAAGAAGGAATCAAGGAGAATTTGCACTACTGCAGTCAACAGCACGAGCAGGAGCATTCCCAGATGCTGGCTGATAGCAAGGTTGATGGCAAAATGAAAATAAATTCATAAAGTACTAGAAAACTTAAGGCACATTCAAAAGAATTTCAGTTTTTCACAAAAACCCAGCTCAGTTCCTGTCCACAGGTACCTCTAAAGCAACCACAACAGATTCAGCTGGCCAGTGAACTGAGCTGCCACTTCCTCCAGCTCAGATTTGTCCCAGCCATCCCTGACACCGCACTGAAACCCCAAAATAACCCTCAGGTCCCAGGGGAATTTCTGCCACTGGAGATGTCAGAGATGCACGGTAAGGAATAGGCTGAGATGCCATCAGAAAGGACACTCAAAGGTGGGTTTCGAACAGACAAAATCATCTTTCAGAGCTCAAAACCCCACCGTGCTGAACAGAACGAAGCCGAGCTGAAAGATCTTGAAGCTTCAACTACGTAAGGTCCAAGTTGCGGGGCCTTCAACACCCCAGGGAGGACGAGCAGCACGTTCTCTGAATTAAACCCCCATTCAAAGGGAGATCACAGCTGCCCGTACCTCAGCCACCGACTCCTTCTCATTCCTCCCAGACAGGCTGTGAGGGACAAAGCTGCCCTTCCCATCATCAGGCTGAGTAACTTCCCCATAACTTCACTTCACTCATCGCTCCACTCCAATCCCTTGGTCAGCTCCTGGAAGGGAAGCAGGGGTTGAAGGATCCTACCAGTTAGGGAGGGCACCACTTTATTCCTAAATACGCATCTTCCATTTCCTACTCCGTGCTCAGTTTTAACACGTTGAGGAAATGCAGACCATTCTTCAAAAGGGAAAAAACAAGGAGTGACAGCCACGTTTGTCACCTTTCCAGTCTCGGATATTTGCAACCGTGCAATTCGGTGGCAAATTGGATCCAGGTTACTATTAATAACTGAACTATTTCCTTTCCTCGCCGAAAGCTGATTTGTGACAAGGGTGCGGGCATCCCATTTTAAAACGCGCTCATTAGCCAAGGAGGAGGCAGGGAAGTCACCGCTCAGCCTTCAACACCACGCACATCATGTCTCAGAGAGGAAAACACCACAGCAAACTTATCCCAGGAGTGCCCGACCATCGGCTCCAAGCAGTCCACAACCTCCTCAGCCAAGAAAACTCTGTGTACTGATGTGAACACTACAACCAGAGGCTTCGACAACACAGATACACATTTCTTTTCCTAGGAACATGCAGCTTTCACCCAAAGGCCATCAGACACAGCCATAGCAAGGACTGGGTGACACCATCACCTCCACAGCACCAGACCTGGCTTCATGACCTGTGAGGTCCCCAAAAAGCAATGAGCAAAGTGCAATTGAGCCTTTGGTTCCCAGAGCAGCCTCACAATCACCTCAAATTGCACGGCGAGGACAGGAAGCGCCTCCTTGATTTCCACACGGCATCTATTGTCTAGGTGCTGGCAAGTTAAGGTCAGGATGAAAGGAGATTCTGTAAAAATACCACACAAATTGGAAGCACCTACAGCTCCACTGATTATTATTTTTTTCCCCCTGAACAGGCTGAAGTAATGGTTGCCATCATTAAAGAAGTCGCTCTCCTCCCATTTTCCATTCTCCTGAAAAACGAGCGCCGCGGCAGCACCAGGTATGGGTGACAGGGCTGGAAATGGGAGAGGAGGGTACAGGGCACCTCGGCCACAACAGCTCAGAGCATCGCTAAATAATACATCGGGGAAGTGAAAGGTGTCTGTGTGTGCCTGTGTCTGTGTATGCGTGGTACCCCAGCTCCTCAGGGGGGTCCAGGGCTCCGGGTGACATTACCAGGTACAGCTCAGCAGCCAAATCCTCTCCTTCTCCCCACGGCCACTCCTGAAGCTTGTCCCTAAATCAGCTTACGCTGCCAGCCCAGCAGAAAACCCGCTCCGAGCCCCGCTCTCCATCGTGGATGGGGCTGAACCGGCTTGGGAAGAGGCAGTGCTCACCAGGGGGGTTGGGGAGCCTCACCCCCCGCAGCAGCGATGAACCGGCCCCGGCCGTGCCGTGAAACCGCACCCCGAGAACATCCACAGGCACCCAGCGAAAGGGCACATCCCTGCCTTCAAACACATCGCCGGGCAAATAAACAGCACAGGGGGTGGCAAGGAAAACGCTCAGAGGACAAAAGGACAGGGTTAGGATTAAACCCAGGCCCTTGATCCCCAGCCAAATGGCCTACCCAGAAACCCACGCAACTTCCAGAGCCAATTTAAAATCCTGAGTGTGCTATACTTCAGGTTATAAAATCATATTTAGACACACACTGGAAGCGTTCTTTGCTCTGTTGGTGGCTAAAAACAATTCCTTTGTCATCAAATCTTGCTTCAGCGAGCTGACGTGACGTTTTTAACTCAGGAAATAAGATAATTATGGTTCAAGGTAAACAACTACAACCGTGCATCATAAACAGCTTCTAATTTTAAGCCTGAGTCCCTCTAATGCCATCTGTATTTTAAAGAAAGCCTCCTCACAAATGGTTTAGGTTGCCTCAGTAGCTTGTGCCTGTGCCCGATGAGCACCGACTGCAGCTCCCATGAAAACACGGGCAGGTGGAGCAGGTAAAGCCCAGCAGATGCAGCAGGTGAGCTCCTCTATCACAAGGAAAGTCAAACATAAAAGGAGAGAAAAAACACCGACTGCGAAATAGGCACAAACCCGGGGAACACACAGACCAAAGCTGCCAGCGCTTACGCAACGTTTGCTGCGAGTCGCTGTACGTCCCGGACCTCAAACGCCCCATCGCAGCTCCCCCGTGGCACAAACAGCCCAACTCAAGCTGTAACTCGCTGCGAGATCGCTGCCAACGCGGGGCAGTAAACTCACCCACAGCCACCCGCGCCGTGCCTCAACTAGCCCTGCTGCTGCCGCTGCCATCAACCATCCTCCAAAGTTACTTGGAAACAAAGCCTTACAATAAACAGAAGCATCGCCGCCGAGACTTCGCCAGCCAGAAACGCTGAGGCACGGCATCTGAATCTGTCTGGAGCTGCAGCGAGGTATTGAGGGCAGCGAGCCGTCTGCCTCCCGGGTGAATCACTGCACGCAGCGGCAACGCCGAGGTGTGAGCCTCCTCATCCGCAGAAAAAGAAGGGGAAACTACAACCAAACGAATGGGAGAACGCGGTGGAGCGGGGGAGACGCGGCACAGACCGAGCGCTGTGAAATATCTGCGCTCAGGAGAGGTCACAGGCACCAAACCGGCAGTGGCGAGGGCTGAGCAGTGCAGAGGAATCACGAGGCGCAGCCTGGGAGAGCTCGCTCCTCCAAACCTCTCATCATTCAACATTCCCAAACAACCCCACCCCACGGCTGCTATTGTTGTCAGGGAGGGAATTCCACCCTCAACCATCATTCCCACCACATTTTTTTGCTGTTGGAAGAAGGAAAACGGCGATGCCGCGCAGCAAAAGATACGATTTACGCAGCGGCTCGTCCTGTAACGCCGGTCTCCTCCTGAAAGAAAAAGGATTACTGTGCCCTGAGCCCGGCGAGCAGCAGCACCAGCGTATTTATAGACACAAACACGTGAAGGCAGCAGCATGGAGGAAGGCTCCCAGGTTAATCTCTACATCCCGCAGAGGGCCCTTCGTTAAGAGGCCGTTCGTTAAGACGCTGTTCGGGAAACAATTCACCCTCTGCCCATGACTGCATCCAAGGCAGCGCCTCTGAGCTCCCCACCGCTCGTCCCAGTTTGCACCATTTTTGGGGTAACTGGATCATTTTCTGGCTATCTGCACCATCCCAGGCTGTCACAAAGCACCCTGCCCTTCCAGTTGCCCAGCACAATCAGTAAAGCTAAACTCAATGTATTCAAGGCACCACACGGGATGCAGCGCGGCTCAGAGTCAACCCAAGCGCCCAAGAAGAGGAGGCAGCACAAGGACAGTTTGGTTTTATAACCATTTATCTGCAATTAACAGTTTTTCCTGACTTCTCATAAGGTACCGTATCAGCTGTCAGCCCAAACCCAAGCGCAAACGAGTGAACCTTAAAATATGCTCCAAGAGAAGCTTCAGAAAGAGTCAAATCTGCCACCAAAGCCACTGCTCTCCTGCTAATGAATGAATTTTTGACCCAATTATCAGAGAAAGGAGTCCATTCAGTGAGCCCACAAAAGGTAACTCAATCATGCATTGCTATACCTACAGCTCTGCTCCCATTGCAGTTCATCCAGCAACCCCTCAAGGCCTCACATTTGGAAATAACACCCCAGAAATTTGCTGAGATGCGGCCTCAGACCTGAGGAGCAGCCGAAACCTAAACTGTCTCCAGGTTAGCACCACATACACCCATTAATGTCCAAAATACAGGGTCTTACCATGGCTAAACCACCACCACGGACCCCTCCATCCAGCCCCGCACGAGGCTGCTCCTACAGTATCTGGAAATACCAACTCAACACCAGCTCAGAAAACTGCTTCCTAACGCTCTCCTGTGCTCTTACTTAAATACTTAACTCTCCAATAAATTACTTGCAAATTATAAAGCGTTTGGTACGGAACACTTGATTTCCAGGTAGCTGAAGTAAAAATGGAATAAAATTCAGATAAACCTAGGAATTACAGCGAGTAAAGTGCTCATTATCCCATAAATTGCCAGCAAGTCTGACTGCCCCATCTGAGAGCTTCGAGATGCAGCGCTGTCAGGAGGAGAAAGCGTTTCCTACTGCATTGGAAGGGGTACATTTGAGCACCCCAAACCTGTCCCAAATCCATGGTGAATTATGAGCATTTACGTGACAATAGGTAGGAGAAAAAAAAAATAAGTGGAAAAATGCTAAAAGTCCACAGCAGACCCAAAAGCCTGCCTACAGCCAAGCTGTTCTTCAGCTTTCTATTAAAATTAGATTGGCCTTTGCCTGTGAATCACAACTGTGAACAGCAAAGGAGAGAAATACAGTGAAATACCCAGAGATGCGCCGAGGGAAAGA
>NW_010170388.1:0-7046 GCF_000695765.1 Mesitornis unicolor | reverse complement strand
AAGAGGTGCCAACACCCATTAACCAGGTTACTGCATCCCCACAGCACGCCCCGCATTGTGCTTACACACCTCAAAAAATCCTTCATGTACAATAGCCCACAGCTGTCATGGAGGGCAAGCGAAATTGTACCAAAATATGGTGTGTAGGTACAAAGAAAATAAGGCTTGACCCAGCCCTGCCTCCTCCAAGTGCTTTAAATAGCATCTTATCACTGCTTGTTTATACCATTGCAGGGAAAAAAACCCCTATCGGTTTCTTAATGCTGCAATACAGCACGAAACGTTACCCAAGTCTCTGTAAAATACCCAGAAATGGCTGTGAGAGCAAACGCATCCACGTGCTGGAGTAACCCGGGTTTACGTAACCCACGCCTGGCGTTGAACCTCCGGGAGCAGGAAAGGAAGGGCCGAACGCGCCTTAAAACCCCCCAAAACGCATCTGATTTGGGAGAGGAGAGAAATTCCCATCGCTGAGCTACAATTAAAGGTTCCTGCCATGAGATACACAGACAAAGCGACTCCCGTGTGACTGATTTTCCCTCCTTTAGCTCACCCCGTTGAGCAAAAATGAATCATTTGCTAATTGAGGAGCTCGGTTTGAACCGATGCCACCGCCATTCGCATCTCGGTAGCTGCAAGGCAGAGATCAGCATCCTTCGACTTCCTCGGCCCGTCCTAAAATTCAGGCACCTGAGCACCGGTACCCCTTGAGATCGTGTCGTACTTTACCTTAAAGTCACCAAAAAGACAAGAAAACACCTATTTCTCTGTGCTTACGGGATCCACTGCAGCCCCAAGCCCCCTTTGGATGAGGGCAAAGCCCACCAGGACTCAGAGGCAGAGTCCAAAGCCCCAAATCAGCTCTGTTGGGATGACCCCAACATCTTCAGCTGTAAAACCAGGCTCCTGCCGCCAGCTGCAGTGGGTAGAGATAGAAACATTTCTATATATAACGCTCACATCTGCATTCTCTGAGCCTGGGGGTGCCTGAGTGGAAGGAAATCAAAGGGAAACGCGGGCACGGTTCAGAGGAACGGCAGCCGTGCCACGAGGTAGCCAAAAACCAGAGGTGCAAAACAGACCCAAAACCCACAGCCAGGTAACAAGTGTGACTAAAATCCACCTTCACCCCCTTTCTACCTGCTCTGGGCCAAAAGGAAGCCTTTTTTTATTCCTTGTAAGCGTGATTAAGCGCTCTGGTATCTGCTACTGCTGCTGGATGCCAGGCTCAGGGTGGAGGAGCTGTTTGCCGGTAAAGACACAGACACATCACGATGAAAAGTCAACTTTTTCTGCACAGATAAGGACAACAAACGCTTCACGGCAATGAGTCAAACCTTCAGCCGAACCACAGGAAAGACTGTTACTACTTAGGCTATTACACAAATGAAACGAAGACTGGAAATGAAGTCTAACCGACATGACATTCAAGTAAATACAGATCACCTCCACAATCATCACAACACAGCTCCCAAGGCAAAACAAGCGCAGAACAGAAAAGCACCCCTGATAACTCTGAATGTGAAGCCGAGGTACCAGAGGCACCTTAGAGCCGACAGAAAGAAAGTGTCTCCGCAAATAACGCCGGTTCCTCGGGTGCAGACGAACGCGGGTCCATCACAAGCGATGCAGTCCCCGCACATCGGACTGCGTTTCCATGGCAACGGCGGAGGAAAATATAAAGCAAATTACAGTTAAATGAAAATTATTCTCCATGACAATATATGTTAATGCAGGAACATTTGCAAGGCCATTCTGGAGAAAATGTTTACATTCACACATGTGTTTACCAAACGAAATAAAAGGCAGGCGGGAACAGCTAATGGATCATCCAGAGATAGGGATCACAGCCTCTTTTTCTCTCTCCAAGTTTTAATGTATTCAGAATAAAATCCTCCGAGCTAATAAGATGGAAAACAAACCACCCCAACAAAGGTATCTGCTCATTTAGACACAGTACACATTCTTTAAGAAGCAGCTTTTCTGAACATCCAACGCGTACGGGTTTGAATGTTGTGATCCCTTAATTTTCCTGGCTGCAAACAAAGAGCACATTTAGAAACCCCTCATCCCAGGAGAAAACGTTGGAAACGGGAGGCTAAGTCCCTCCGAATATTTATAGAGATCTGACTGAAACTGGGATGGGGACTTCTTTTCATCAGCTCCAACTTACTGGAAGCTGAAAAGTGGTTTATGCCTCAGACTTCACAGCCAGGACCACGGCTCCATGAGATCCCAATGTCAGACACTTTCACCAAAGCTTGAAATTAAGGCTTTAAAAGGTTATCCCGCTCTCCCACCACCATCGCTTCGCCTAAACAGCCCTTTTCTTAGGGAATATAGCTCGGTTTTTAAACATCTTCTGAAGTTAATTGGAATGAGGATCCTTCAAGAGGCAGCCACTTAGTTACTTGTTTTTAACTCGCTTGGCTCGCACCCCAAAGAAAAGCCCAAAGAAAGAAAGTAGGTTATAAACTGACTTACAGTCTCTTTTCCACTCCGAAGTGCCACGTTTTAAGAAGGGTTTAAAACGCCGCATTGGAAAAAAGCCTCCCTGTGGGCCGCGTTTCAGGGCTCCCCCTGCCAAGTTCCTTTCCCATGGCAATGCCGTGCCTGTTCACCACCACCACAGGTGCAGGGCTCTCGGGAAGCCCCAGAAAGAGCACAAGGCACTTTTTGAACCCGCTGCAGCGAGCCGGGAACACAGAGCACGGCATTCACAACGTCCTCCGACCTCCGCATCTGCCTCTCGCCTCCACCTCCAGCTCGACACTCGAATCACAAAGATCATCACTTTTTATGGCAGTGGGAAAACTGCAACGTCCTCCCCACCACTTCACTCCACCCCGCAAATAAAACTGCTCAGAGGTTCAGCCATAAAGCAAACCACCTTCTTTGAAGTTTGACTTAAAGCCCCGCGCACGTTATAAAGCCGGTCTGAAAAAAAAAAACCCGCGGCGTATTAACATTTTACTCGGGAAGCGTCGTTTGTTCATCGTTTGGTGCGACTGCAGGCAAAAGCAAGTTAGGTCAGAGAGTCTCTGGGTAACAGAACTCCTCACAGGTGAGCTCAGGTTACCCACGCACACCACCAAATCCATTCCAGTCACGCTCCGCTCTCCCCAAGCATCGCCTGCTGCAGAGCCCGCAGCAGCGGCACCATTATCATT
The DNA here is from genome assembly GCF_000695765.1 of Mesitornis unicolor. Taxonomy (NCBI): domain Eukaryota; kingdom Metazoa; phylum Chordata; class Aves; order Mesitornithiformes; family Mesitornithidae; genus Mesitornis; species Mesitornis unicolor. The sequence continues at coordinate 3,876 of NW_010170388.1, read as the reverse complement.
GCGACTCATTCAGTCGCCGAGCCACGACTCCCTCCACCTTCCTCTATGCAACGACGCGCAGACAATCTCCACGCTCCAGACCTCCGACTAAAAATAAAATAGAAATAAATCCGCAAATCGAAGTCCAGAGGCAGCTGCCAGGTTCCTTTGAAAGCCTCCACTAATTGCTGGGATTGGGTTTCTACCGAAGCTCCTCGCTGCAGCGGTGGAGGGGTCGGATGCTGTTTGCACAAAAGAACTTCTCCAAGCACAGGCTGCACGTCTGCAGGGCGAGCGTTTGCATTCTGTGCACAAATGGGGTTGTACGTGCTCACCCCAGCCTCACTGCTCTGCATGCAGACGTCCCACCAGGCCAGGCCACCTCTCCGGGTGCTGGAGGAGCCAGCAGCACAGGTACTCACTTTCTGCCCATGCACATCGCATCCTTTCGTGGAGGAGCGGCAAAACCATATCAGAAAAAGCCATTTACATTTCTGTAAATGTAAGCAAATGCAAGCTAACCAAGTAAAATTCTAGAGAAAACCATGCAGCTTTTGTGGCCTAGCACAGCGCAGGGGAAGGCAGGCTGTGAGGCCATACATCGCCAGCACAGCTCCCATGCACCCTTCTCTACTGCACCAAGAGAATTAGCATCGGATGGACGAGATAACAGCTCTGGAGAGACTTTCAGGAGGGTTTCTGCAGATCTCAATTACCTGAGCAAATTCTGCCTGCAACTATTACTGGTAATGTTCAAGACCCGCACCATTCAAACATCGAATCTTTGGTTTAGGATCCATCTAAGAGCTGATCTAACTGGAGATGCGATGGTGACGCAGAAGGTAACGAGTCATTAGAGGCAGAAGAGGTAACGAGCCAGTAGTGTTAAGCACAGCAGGCCCAACGCTGCCAGCGCCCCAAACTCTCATCCCTGGCACAAGTCCCCACACCCTCAGATCCTTCACCTCTCCACACTGCTGCGGCTTCACTCCGGTTTCAAGCGCTTTCCTCCCACCCTGCAAAAACAAGGCCCAGATCTGGAGGGGGAGATGAAGATGCAGGATGATCTCAGAGGAGAGGAGAAAGGCAGGAACAGACGGGAGGGAACATCAAAAGGCAGACAGGCTAAAATTAGAGACAAGAACCCTGCTTGAGGAGGACCAAGGCGAGAGCAGAGCAGCACCTCCATCAGATCAGGAAGGGGGGGCAGGCAGAAGGGAGAAGCAATGCTATGGGGGTGAAGCAGGGAAGGCAGCAGACAGAACAGGCTGCGGAGGGAAATTCAGCGTTTTAAGGATGATAACCCGTAGCTTTCTAACCAAGGAGCGCTACTCAGCATACCAGGAAAAGCCACAAGGTTGACTTCTCGTCTGATCGCTTCTCCCTAGGTGAGGGCGAACTCAACCAGCTCTGACCACAGAACGAGTTTAACACCCCAGTAACCAGGGCTGATCACAGGGGAAGATTTAATTCACCACCATCACCCACAGCAGAGCAGCTCTGAGTAATGCAGGGCACCTCAGATCCGTCAGAAAGTCAGGAGCCCTTGGAGCTGGGGGTGAAATGCAGAGCACCAAAGAGATCAGAGACGGGACAGCCACCGTGCAGGACCCCGACGTGCTGAGACACAAGCAATGGAGGAAGGAAACTACAGAGATACCGCGGTTATCAGCTCCTCTAATTTTCAAAGCTCATGCATGGCCCTTCTGAGCCGATAGGAGAGCAAACCACACGAGCTGGAGTCAAAGGTCAATGTTCAAGGAGCGCAGGGTTTCATCTTCAAACCCAGCCAGGGCATTCGACGCTCAGTCTGCTCCGAAAGGTGCAGTTTTACACACACAAAACCACCCGGGCTCGCTCATGGCAGACCCACGATCTCGTTGGGATAAACCGCTCAGCCTGCACCCGGCTGCAAGATGAAACCAAGGAGACAGCTCACTATGGGAAGCAGCCAAGCGCTGTAACTGGAGCACCAGTGGTATTTAAACAACCCCAGCACAGCCATCGGCAGGATGTTTGCTTCCCCCCCCCACACACACACACACCCCTTCCCCGCACCTACCTCTATCTCTTCCCAGCATCGGCATGGCTAATCTCATCCGCAGCCACGGCTCCAGCAGCACTTTATAAATAGGCTCACACCTCCAGTCCAGCCGAGACCTGACGCACCGGCAGAGCGACAGCCGAGCGCCGTGCGTTGTTACGACAACGCTGACATTTCACAAGCTGCAACAGCCACCATCCCGCAGAGCGTGGAAAACACCAGGCCCGAGGTGTAAAGCCGACCCAGCAGATTACTCCCTTCCACAGGATACGACCACAGCCAGCAGATAGCAGCTCCAAGCCCTGGAGGAGGCAGCTATGGGGAGTCCTTTCTTCTAGGCCCCGCCGAAAAGCCAGCTCCCAACTAATACCGTGGAGCTGCTGGTACAACTTGTTTACACGGAGCAGGTCATAGGATAGGCTGGAAGGTGTAAGCAGGATACAGCTTTTATGGCTCTGAACTCCTGCCCAGATAAGCTGATAATGCTCTAGGGGGAGGGGAGCACTTTCATGCGGGCTTCATTTAAAATAAAGATCCGCCATCAACTGCAGTTAAGAATTTTATAGTTAACAGTGAACTTTCCTTTCGCCCGATTTTCCTTTAGAGCCATTTAATGTGGTTTTTAGGGGCTCCTAATTACACACACTTCCATTTCATAGCAGGACATTCAGAGCAGTGCCGAACTTCAGCCCCTTGCTGCGGGGACAGGCGCCTCTGGGAGGTTTTCTGAGGGTCACATCTGCCCTCTTTGCCATGCCTGTGGCACAATTACAGCAGCTTTGTGCTGCTCTGAAGGTAAATTGTGTTAGATCTTCTCTATACCACAAAGCTGTCAGTCTCTTGGACCACCTTAATGCTTTTCTCAGAGCAAATTCAATATAATGCAAGAGGAAAGGAGATGTTTCCTCGCTGCTGCTGTGTGAGAAAAACACCAGCTCCCTCAGCTCACAGCCGAGATAAAGCCTCTTTTACACACACTAAAAAGTTCCCTGCCCTTTCCATTTTCAAAGGCTTCCACTTTGGTTGCTGAAGAAGAAACAGAAATGCATTTTACTCACATACAAACCAGCATAAACACTCTCAGAATTAATATTTCAACGTTTCCACAAGACACGGAATGCTGCAGCCTTTGGTTTATGCACACAAACGCCATGCACGATCCCCAGCTTGCTCCTGCCACCGCAGAGATTCACAGCGAAGGATTTATTCTCAAAATACTAACGGGAGAAGTTTGGTTTTCTTAGAGACAGGGGAAGAAAGGCTGCGTAGAGACTTGGAGAGGATAAATAATTCAATGCATGCATGCCAAGGGCAGCGCCGCACACATCCATATGGCAGGGACAATGCAGACAGTAATATATGCTTCACATCACCACCCTGACAGTGCCTTCAACCCTGACCTAGAAAAAACATCACTTTCTGCTGCCTGCAACAGCCCATTCGCTCTCCGTCACCACTACCCACAGCACTCAGGAGCACCGCACGCCTTCTGCCTGCTTTGGGCTGGCATCTCCCGATTCCTCGGCCTTCACACGCTGCCGGTACAGCCTCTGGTCACACCGCAGCAAGCAGAGCAATGTACTCACGGGATGAGCTTAGAAAATGGCAATTAACCACAGACAGACAGGTTCAGCTTTTTTTTTTTTCAGCAGCTCGGTGCATTTTTACTACCAAAACTGGCAGGGGCAGGAAACCCAGGATGGTTTCTCATACGTAAGGCCTGGCAAGACGCCGCGGTGCCCTGAGAGTGAGGGGAGGCCGTTCCCACTGACAGCCGGCACCCGTCAGCTGCTCGAGCTATGGGGCTCCTGCTCGATGGACATGGGACCCCAGAGACCCGGGAGACCCCAGAC
>NW_010170387.1:433-1828 GCF_000695765.1 Mesitornis unicolor | reverse complement strand
TGGGGGGACTCCTCGCCCCACGCCGCGCTCGCCCACGCACCCATCCGGCCGCAAGCGGGGAGAAAAGGCCCCCCAAAAATGTTTGCAAAAGCCACGTTGCATCACAGGAAAAGGGGAAATTGGGGCGCAGCGGGTGCTGCGCAGCACCCATGGGGTCGGCATCGGCCGTCGGCACAAGGTCCTGGAGCTGCCAGGTTGGGCCCGTTCAGAAACGCGCGAAGAACTTGAGGGAAAAAAAATAAAATTAAAGAAATTAAAAGAACCGAAGTCCCAAAGCGTCGGCCCCTTGAGCCACCGGGGTTGCTTTTAGCAGCGCCCGGAGCTCCAATTTTAGCCTCCAAAAGTATTTCTTTCTCTTTGAGAAGCTCGGAAAAAAAAAAACCCGAAATGCATTTGCATAACAAAAAGCCCCCGTGCGTGTGCGGCGGCGCCCGTGAAGGTCACCCCGAGCGAGCGCGGTGGCAAAGGACAACGCAAGGGCACCCTCAGCATCTCCCGACCTCCCCGTTCCCAGTTGCTCCCCGCCACCAAAAAACCAACGGTGTGAAATTCTGCTCGCTCAAACGCACCCCTCCGGCCCCAAAACCTCCCGATCCGAGGGCGTTTCACAGGGGTTTGGCCCTAAAATTTGCCCCATTGGCGCCTGGAGCCGGGCGCCCCCGTCCGCAGCGTGCACCCCAGGGTGCGGCATCCTCTGCGGGCTCGGGGTTCGCACCCAAAATCCAGGCTTTTTGACCCAGAGTCAGCTCTGTTACCCGGGATCACGCGTGGTTTCATCCCCTCAGGAGCAGCATTTTGGGGTGGCCCCTTGGTAGGGTGATGGGTGCCCCTTAGTAAGATACGGGGTGGCCCCTGGTAGGGTGTGGGGTGGCCCTTGGCAGTGCACAGGGTGACCCCCAGTAAGGTACAGGGTGGCTCTTGGTAGGGTGCAGGGTGGGCCCTTTGTAGGGTTTGGGTGGCCCTGAGTAGGGTGCCCCTGGTAGGGTGCGGGGTGGCCCTTGGTAGGATATGGGGTGGCCCCTCATAGGGTCCAGGGTGGCCCCTTGGTAGGGGATGAGGTGGGCGCTTGGTAGGGTACGGGATGGGCCTGAGTAGGGTGCCCTTGGTAGGGTGCAGGGTGGCCTTTGGTAGGGTGCGGGGTGGCCCTTGGTTGGGTATGGGATGGCCCTTAGTAGGATATGGGGTGGCCCTTCATAGGGTGCAGGGTGGCCCCTGGGTAGGATATGGGGTGGCCCCTTGCTAGGGTTTGAGTGGCCCTTGAGTAGGGTGCCCTTGGTAGGGTGCAGGGTGGCCTCTCATAGGGTGCAGGGTGGCCCTTGGTGGGGTACAGGGCGGGCCCTTGGTGAGGTGGGGGTGCCCCTTGGTTGGGTATGGGGTGGCCCCTCATAGGGTGCG
>NW_010170387.1:0-421 GCF_000695765.1 Mesitornis unicolor | reverse complement strand
GGTAGGGTTAGGAGTGGCTCTTGGTAGGGTGCAGGGTGGCCCCTCATAGGGTGTGGGGTGGCTCCTTGGTAGGATATGGGGTGGCCCCCAGTAGGGAGTGGGGTGGCCCCTTGGTCAGGTATGAGGTGGCCCCTGGTAGGGTGTGGGGTGACCCCTTGGTACGGTTTGGGTGGCCCTCAGTAGGGTGCCCTTGGTAGGGTGCGGGGTGGCCCCTTGGTAGGGTGATGGGTGCCCCTTGGTAGGATATGGGGTGGCCCTTGCTGGGGTACGGGGTGGGCCGTGGTAGGGTACAGCCGGATGCCAGGAGCCCTTCCCAACCGAGGAGGACCCAAAGGTGCCTCTGTGACATTTGGGGGACCCCGGGAGCACCCCACACCCAAACCAAAGCAGGGGCGGGCGGCAACGGGAGCAGCCGGAGGAG
>NW_010170386.1:0-1885 GCF_000695765.1 Mesitornis unicolor | reverse complement strand
TTTACATTTATTTTTCCTATATCCATAACACCTAGAGCTGTGCTTTGTAGTCATATAGGAAAAGCTTTTTCTTCTTCCAAATTAAGCGCTTATGATGAAAGTGCATTTTGCCCAATGCATTTCTACTGAGGCATGTTCTCAGGCTCATACTGACTAGAGCTTGATCCATATAACTGCTCTTAAATCTGTAGCAAGTCCTTGTGCTATAGACTGAGATACTTTTAAAATTAGTTTCATGCTTTATCCTTTGGCTAATTAAGCAGCTTACTCTAGGCCTACAAATAATTTTTTTTCCTGTATGATTATGCAACCTAAGTATTTGGTTCCTTCTGATTTCCAGAGAGGTGATCTGAAAACAAAACTTAAAGACTCGTAATAGGTTTAAGTTGGTATTCTTTAATACAGCGCTGGGGTCCTCTCAGAATCACCTGAGATTCCGGCTAGTTGTTACACACAGGTTCTTTTTATTCCCTATACTAATACATATGCATCCTAACTACCATGAATAAACACATCTCTTCGTAGAACTAATTATCATAAGTCCAGCCTATTTTGGCTCCTTTCTTCACTGGTCTACCAGTGTCCTCTTGGTGAGGTAGCACTGACTTCATAACCACCTGCAGACTTGGCTTGGTATACATCACTGTTCTTGTTCCTATACATCCTGTACCTTAAACAAAGCGGTTCTCTAAATTGTCCTAAACTACTTGATTATCCTATTCCATGATTTACCCTACCTGTCAAGTAAACATAGTTTATGACCTTGTTTTCTAAGTTTTAAGTCCCCTAAGGCATTTTCAATTAGCTTTGGAGGGTTTTTTGTACTTTTCCATTATCACTTCTTTATATTTCTTTTTCCCTCTTGTGAATAGTAGCTCATGGATACAGTAGTAAAGATGTACAGATAGATTCTTTCATAGCTTTCCCTCAACTCTTTAAGTCTTGAAGAGACAGCAGGGGGTTTTCTGAATGAAAAAATTTATAGGCAGCTTGTTGGGTGTGGGGAGTGTGTGATGTTCAAACATCTACCAAAGAAACTATTCAGTATGAAGATTTCTTCAATTTATTGTTATGTATGTACTCGGGGAGGGACAACTTGATTGGGTACATACAAATTTCAGTTGAAAATATCTCAAAACTAAGATAGTGACAGTTAAAAAACAAACAGACGAAAACCCACAAACCATCAAAACAAAACCCAACAAAACCCAAAAAAAATCCCAGAATCATTTATATAAAAGCTGGTTGATGAGTTATGCAAAGATATTTTTGGAGATCAGGGAGTTAAAACTTAAAGAGTCTTTTTTTCAGTCTCCTGCAAGATGTCTAGAAAAGTCTTGTGAAGGAGGTGATTAGTTTCCATTATGTACTGTTGTTCTGCACAGAAGGGGACTTGGACTGACAGCTGTGGTTTTATTTTACAGACTAAGAATAATTTTATTTTTAAAAATATTAAAAAGTCTTGCTTTACATATATATATATATACTCAGACTTTTTGTTTAAATCTAGGGAGCATGAATGGTTTAAGCAAGACCTTCCGAAATATTTGTTTCCTGAAGACCTATCATATAGTTCTAACATGATTGATGATGAAGCCTTAAAAGAAGTGTGTGAGAAGTTTGAATGCACTGAAGAGGAAGTGCTAAGTTGTCTATACAGCCAAAATCATCAGGACCCTTTAGTGGTTGCTTATCACCTCATTATAGATAATAGAAGAATAATGAATGAGGCTAAAGACTTCTACCTGGCTACAAGCCCACCGGATTCTTTTCTTGATGATCACAATCTATCTCATCCTCATCCTGAAAGAGTGCCATTCTTAGTAGCTGAAGCGCCACTTCCTCGTCATACTCTTGATGAGCTGAATCCACAGAAGTCAAAACA
>NW_010170385.1:3703-7633 GCF_000695765.1 Mesitornis unicolor | reverse complement strand
GGGCTGTGGCCTGGCTGCTTCAGCAGGTCTGTCAGTGTCCTGGGGAGGGGGTGAAGGGCTATTAGGGCAATACTCTGCTCCCTCAGCCCCACCGACATGCCCCAGTCTTGTACCCCTCTCTTTGGAGGCAGAGCCAGGCAGCCTGGAGGGATGAAATGGCTGCTGGGAGCAAGGAGCACACCCAGACTCTCAACCTAGCTTTTGCATGAGGGCTGGTGAGCCCCCCTCAGCAGTGAACTGGGGGCTGGCTGGGGCAGAGCCCTCCCGAGCGAGGGAAGAGAGAGAAACACATGGTTCGGAGCAGGCTGCAAGGGTATGATGAAATGAGATGGAGAAAGCTGAACTGATGGTGGCTGGAGGAACACCTTGGGAATGCTTCCCCAGAGCAAGAGCCTGGTGGAGCAGGGGGAGAGGAGGCGACACCTCCACTTGAGTCCCTTCAAAATGGAGAAAACCCCGAGGAAGGGATTAGAGAGGCAGATTGCACCTCTTCAGGGAGGATGAACTAGAGGCAGCCTCCGGCGCATGTGCTGTCCGTGTGTAACACCCTCCTTATAAGTAACAGCATTAAACATTAAACACCATTACATAAGATAAAGCCCTATTTCCTTTAACAGTCATGGACAGAGATGCTGCAGTCCCACCAAGGCGCACCGGCAGTGCCAGAGCAGGACACACCAGTGATGCCAGAGTGGGGCATACTGGTAGTGCTGAAGAGGGGCACACCGGAGGTGCTAGGACAGGACACACTGGCAGTGTTGGAGCAGGGCATGGTCTCACATGGTTGCTGCCTTCAGCAGCAAATCTCAGGGCAGGACAGGATGCTCCTGCTGGCATGGAGCTTCACAGGGCAGATACCTGCCATTCTCTCTGCAGAGACCAGCCCGGCACTACTGCAAGGGCTCAGGGGTGTCCACTCGGGGCTTTTTTTGGCTCTCTAATCCCCAGCTCGCTGTCAGCACGCCTCGCGCCTCCAAGGTGCTGGCTGGCTCAGAGATGCATGCCGGGAGCTGCGGCAGGAGCTTATGGTTAGCGAGTGGCTGGACGATAAAACAGCAGATTAAACTCAATGTGCATAAATGCAAATTGGAGAGGAAGTGGGGAATAATCCTGACTTGGTGGATGTGTCAGCTCATGGCTCTGGAGCGCTGAAAAGCCCAGCAAACCTGGTGCGGGAAGTTGCCAGGGAAAGCAGTGAGAACAATGAGGAAAGCAATGCAATGCACTATGCCCGGGGGTGTGGATACTCAGGGGATCCTGAGGGCTGTTCCTGGGACATTTTCCCTCCTAGTTTGTATCCAGTCAATATCACAGGGCCATGGCAAGAGCAAAGCTACAAAGGAGGGTCACTCGCTCTTTGGGTTCATTTCTCAGCATTCTTGGGGAGCTTTGGGTAACAACCCCCCTGGGATCACTTAATCTCCTAGTGGGCCAACAGGACCCTCATGGAGCTGAACAAATTGAAATGAGGGAGGAACAACCCCTGGCATTAGTATATACTGGGGACTGACCAGCTGGAAGGCAGCTTGACGGGAAAGGGCCTGAGGATTCTGGTGGACACCAAGTTGACCATGTGCCAGCAATGTGCCCTTGGGGGAAAGATGGCAAATGGTCTTGTGGGCTGCATTAGGCAAGGCATTGCCAGCAGGCCCAAGGGAGGTGATCCTTCTTCTCTGTTCTGCACTAGTGAGGCCAGATCTGGAGTGCTGGCTCCAGCTCTGGGATCCCCAGTACAGGAGAGACATGGACATAATGGAGAGCACCCAGCAAAGATGATGGAGGGAGGTGGAGCACCTCTCCTATGAGGAGGCTGAGTGTGCTGGGACTGTTCAGCCCAGAGAAGAGAAGGCTCAGGGAGATCTCATCAATGAGTGCAAATTTCTGAGGGGTGGGTGCAACGAGGACAGCACCAGACTGATGAGAAGCAATGAGCACAAACCGAAACACAGGAAATTCTGTTTAAACAGCAGAAACCACCTTTGGTTTTTTTTCCCGTGAGGGTGGTCAAATGCTTCACCAGGCTGTCCAGGGAAGCTGGGTCACCTCCATCCTGCAGCTCTTCAAACCCCGCACCTCACCAGGAGCCCTCCTGCAGCCCACCGAGCTCAGCTCTAGGCTCAGCCAGGCTCCTTTGGCCACAGGTGCTGCACCCAGAGAAGCTCAGGACACAATCCTGCGCAGAGGGTGGGCTGTGCCCAGGCAGGGCAAGGGGCAGGCAGGTCCCCCCAGGCCATGGGCACAGGCTGTCAACCCAGGGAGCTGCTGCCCCGTCAGCTCTCACCTTCCCCGGGGTGCATTGCTCGCTGACCCCCTCCCCACTGACTGCTCTTGGCAGTCCCCAGGGCCCAGCGCTCAAACAGGCTTGTTTCACCAGGAAGTTCAATGTGATTTGACCTATTTTTTTAAATATTTTTTTTTCCCCCCGGGTCTATTTATGAAGCTTGAGCAATCCTTTTTCTGTGACTTTTCCTCTCCAGATAAATCCATCAGTGCTCTTTCTCATGAGACTGCCCTCCACACTAACAGCTCATGGCACGTGGACACCACCAATTAACAATAATGGTGCGAGCAGCTCTTAATGAGCAATTTGGCTAAGGTGAGAAGCACACACAAGCCTTCAGTGTCGGCAACACCAGGACTCACCCTCCCTTGCAGCCATGCTGCTGGCCAGGTCTGCTAGCAGGACCCCCAGGGGTGCACCACCCTCCCCATCCCTGTCCCCAGGTGGTGCAGTACAGAGGAGGTGGACCCAGAGGGTGACACCATGTTGAGGAGTTGCAGTCTCATCATATCTGGTTTCTGGGGGGGTTATGAGCCCCAGCCTGGTCCTGTGGCTGAGGGGTCTTGGGGAAGGTCAGGAAACACCTCCCTAGGTTACTCAGTGGTCTGTGGCACTGAGATGGCTCCAGGGTGCAGCTCAAGGTGGGAAACACAGGGACGATGCGGCTTTAATCCTGCACTGCTCATCTGCAGCAGAACACTGAGTAGCACCAGTGAGGCCTCCATCCAGCACTGTGGCCATGGAGACCGAGCATGTAAGGCCATGTGTGAAGGTTGCTGGGGCAGGACCCTACTCCAAGCTACTTGCCCGAGCATGGCCTCACCCACAAAGGCATGCAGCCACCTCTGCAGTAAGCCTGGTTGTGCCCATGGGTGCAACCAAGGTCCCCCAAACCAGCCTGGCACAAGCCCCGAGATCAAGCGAAGAGGCAGATCTGGGAGCAGTGACGATGGAAGCCAACAGCTCCATGGTAGAGATTGGCACACAGTGTTCACTGCTCCAGAGCCATCCCTGTGGGAGCTGCTGGTCCACAAAATGGAAATGCCCATTTGGGAGTGGGACCCAGGGCCTGGCAAAGCATCCTAGCCTAGGTGCTGAGCAGCTTTTGGGAGGCCCAAGCCTCAGTCCTGGAAACCCCAACAGGATTGTGGCTGCATGTCCTGGACAAGGGGACTGGGAGCGATGGGAGGAGACAGGGGTAATGGAGCTTGGGCAAAGCACTGGGCAGTGAGTGTGAGCCTGCCCGGCTGGACATCATGTCCAGTATGGGGACAGGGATTCAAGTGCCTCTCTCTGCCAGAGCTGGGTCCCCCCTCTCGTCCCCTGGAGAGCTGGGTAGCATGTGACAACTCTCCAAACTGTCTGCAAACACCTTTTCTAGGTCTTCACCATCACCTGCTACCATGGGCATCAACCGCAGGCAGGACTGTGGACTGGAGCATTGCCAGATAAACATCCATCACAATTACATGCACAGTGGGGACAGGTTTTGGGACCCCAAATGGCAAGGGGGGACTCAGAGTGAAAAGCCAGCACTGAGGGGCTTGGCTGTTGCAGCTGCCAGGGCACCCCATTCCCTCTGGCTGTTTTGCCCTCTCCAGGGTTGCTGCCCCCCAGGAGGCTGCTCCTTGCCCAACTCTTCCCATAGG
>NW_010170385.1:1460-3648 GCF_000695765.1 Mesitornis unicolor | reverse complement strand
CCCCCCGGTGGGTTCAGAGGAGAGGTCTGGGGTGCGTGTCTGCTCTCATGTGATGGGCACAGCCAGATCCCGGTGACCCCCAAGGACCCGGTGTCCACAGAGATCCAGGGCCTGAAGAAAAACACGGGCAGGTGTTCCTGACTCAATGCAGGGTATGGCCAAGCTGAGCCAGTGCTGGGGATGGGTGCCAAGTGTGAGCCGAGCAGGAAGGAGAGGGGTTTGCGGGAGCTGCCATAAGGCCCTGAGGGAGGAAGGCGGATGGGGAGGGGGACACACACCACCAGGTAGCTGCAGCTGCTTGGACCTTTCTCCCCAGGAGAAGCCGTGTTGAAGGTGGCTGAGGCACTGGGGGGTCTCAGGACAAGCTGGATGAGGGCTCAGGTGTCTCCATCTGGGAGGAGCTGGTGGGGTTTCTGCACATGGTTGCTCTTCCTGGGCTCAGACCAGGACCGTGATGAACAAGGTCTGGGGCTGCAGAAGTGGTTGACCTCCCCCTCTCCCCAAAGTGGGAAGCCAGCAAGCAGCAGTGGCAGGAGAGGTCCTGGAGGCAGCAGGCAGTGCACCCCAGCAGCGGAAAAACCCCGTTGGGAGGGAGTGATGGGAATGGAAACCAAACCAGCCGCGCAACAGGGAGCTGGCCCGAGGCCACGATGCGGTGCCCGAGGACCAAATGAGAAGCTCCTACCTGAGGCACTGGGAAGGAGGCGAGGTGGCACTGCCCACGCCTTGGGCTATGCATGAGTACAGGGCAAGACAGTGAGAAATAGCCCTGCTCTCTCCGAGTCACCAAGACAGAACTTATTGACACAGTGAGACAGAAGGGATAGTGTCCCTTTTTGGATGCCCATGCCATGTACCCAGCCCCTGGCACTGTCTCCATCAGCCCAGCACCCAGTAGGCTGTGCTGGCCTAGTGCCTTGCCTGGTACCCGTGGCTCTGTACCTGATGCACTGCTTCTACCCTGCTGGTCCCCATCCCTGTGGAACCAGAGCCCCTCATGGGTTACACAGAAGGACATGGGGCACAGGAGATGGTGAGACCTCTACCGACTTCTACAGTGATGGAGGTGCCCATCTGATTTTTGTCCCACAAAGGCAAGCGAGAAAAACCCACCTTCTCCTAGTCCATATGCCAGCACCCAAAAAACCTGTGGCCTTGGGGAGAAAAGTCACCAATCTCCCCTAAATTATTGGCGTAAAAGTTTGGACTTGCATGAGTGACAGGGAGGGAGGACGTGGGGAAACTCATGGCTCAGGGGGGCCGACCCCTCCACAAGCACAGTATCTCCTTCCCAGGAGGTGGGGGTGGGGGTAGACCAAAAAAAGACATGGCAGAGTCGGGAGGCAGGGAGGCTGGCGGAGGCCGTATTGATCCTGTCAAGGTGCCAGCACTTCCTCAGGCAACAGAGGGGGGAGGTGTGGGCTCGCAGCAGCACCCAGCCAGGCTCCCTGCTACAGGGGGGGCACAGCATGAATCCCCCCCAAAACTGCTTTTGCATGGCTCATGAGGGCCCTGTGCCCCCCATCCATGATGAGATACCACCTTGCTTCAAGAAGGGGGGGGGTCAGCCTCTGCTCTCTCAGGTGGATGCAAGGAGCAGGATTGGTCTGGGGATAGGGTGCAGTGGGTCTGGACTAGGAGTGCAGCAAGTGCCAGGAGGGCAGAGGGAGACAGGCACCCCAGGCGAAGCAGAGTGGTTGTTTGTGCTGGGGGGTGCAGTCAGGGTGGCTCCTGATCCACACGGGAAACATTTTTAAGTAAAGGCTTTCTTTTTTTTTTTTTTTTTTTTTTAAGGAAAGCTAAAATCCCTGAACAAAATGGCATAAAAATGGGTTTATCGCCAGTCTTGATGTCCTCATCAGGAAGATGCGAAGTAGAGCGTGCACCCCACTGCTCGGCGGGGTGCTCAATTTGACTCAGCCACCATCCCTTCTCTCTGTCCCTCCAGCCCTTGCTGGGTCCACTCACCATCCCTCCCCTTCATTTCAGGGCACCCATGGCATGACCATGACACGACCATGTCACGACCACCTTGGTGAACCTGCCCCAGCTCTGCTCCTCTGTGTGTGTGTGTGTGTGTGTGTGTGTGTGTGTACATGTACGTGTACATGCAGGTACACACGTGTGCATCTCGTGTGTGCCAGGGGGAGGCTGAGGAGGGACAGCTCTGAGTCAGAGCCGCAGGGAA
>NW_010170385.1:0-1387 GCF_000695765.1 Mesitornis unicolor | reverse complement strand
CGCCCGCCAGCCGCTCCGAAGTGTTAAACTCATTGAATGTGATTGGTTAAAAAAATAAAGAAAGAAAAAAAGAAAAAGAAAGAAAGAAAAAAGAAGAGGGAGAAGCAAAGCCTACCTAAGCGGAGGAGCTGGATAACGTGACGCCGAGGGGAAAGCAAGGCAGTGGAGCCATGGCTGCGGCCATCAGCCCTGCCCTCCCTTGCCTGGCCTTGCCTGCACCTTCTGCCTTGCCCTGCACCTCCTGCCTTGCCCTGCTTCACCCTGCCTGGCCCTGATCCTCCCCATCCCAGGCCAGGGAGGTCACCTGCCCCTCCTGCTTGTCCCCATGTGCCCTAGCATCTGGGGTGGTGTGCCTTGTGCAGCTGAGGCCGGGCCTCTCGTGACACCTCAGTGCTGGGAGCAGGGACGTGGGCTGAAACAGAGCAAGAAGCATGTACCTGGAGCCAGGACTGGTGCAGGAGGAAGGGGGAAGATGCACCCCGACAGCCACAGGAGCAGGGGGAGGTGCAGGGGGTCTCCAACATCAAAGTGTGCCTGGCACCCTGACCTTTCCCCCACCAGTCCCAAGCTCAAGACAGGGGCTGCCCCCAAGCCCTAGGGGACGTCCCCTGCAAGGGCGATGTCCCAACTCAGAGCACAGAGGCAGGCACCCGTGCACACCCATACACACACACACACACACACACACGTGTGCACACACACACCGAGGAAGCCCAGCAGCCACGGCGGAGCTGTCTTTGCTGTCACCTCTCCCCCTACACTGCCGGCGAAGCTGAGCCCAAGGGGACTGCGGTCCCAAGTCACCTCACAGAGTCAGACCTGGTCTTGCCTCCCCCGCACATTGGGAAACACAGCTTTGTTTTGGGGTGAAGGGAGAAGCCATGTCCTGTAGCTCACATGCCACCCACCCCACTGGCCAGTGGGGATGGCTCTCCTGAGCCAGGGACAGGCCTCCTCAAGGGACAGAGCAGGTCATTTTGAGAGGGTCAGCCCTTCTCATAGAGGCTGTCCTGGCTGGCAGCCCTCCCTGCTGGGACAGGCTGGGGGGGAGGCTGAAGCAAACCCACTCCCCTGGTGTCTCAGCATGCTGGGACGGGGGTTTTGGGAATCACCTCACCCTCTTGGCAGCCTCAGGGTCTGGGGACACGGGCTACCACCCATGGGGGGGATCGAGCGGAGTGGGTGGGGGGACCGGACCTCTTTACCTGGAGACGGTCATCTCTGTCTGGGGACCCTGTGCCTTCTCCAGGCCCAGCTTGGTGAAGATGCCCACCAGCACCATGATGGCCACCACGCCACAGATGATGTAGACGATCATGTTGGTCTTGTCGCGAGTGGGGTCCTCGGGGGTCTCGTCCACCCGGGCGGGCGGCTGGCCCGTGTTGAC
>NW_010170384.1:0-213 GCF_000695765.1 Mesitornis unicolor | reverse complement strand
GCAGGCCGGGATGCACCGGGCACCGGGTGCCCACGGTGGGAGGGTGGGGGTACCCGGGGCACCCCCGGCTGTGGGTAATGGAGGGGAGCCAGGCTCACCTCCAAAGCCAAAGGAGCCCGGGGTACGGAGCACAGGCCACCCCCGTCCGCAGGAGGGGCAAGAGGGACGGGGAAATTGGGGTGAGCGTTCCTGAGCCTAAAATACCAACAGGAC
>NW_010170383.1:2041-2557 GCF_000695765.1 Mesitornis unicolor | reverse complement strand
ATCGCTGGGTCTGGCGCTGAGCCCGCGCCTACGTCCTGCCAGGCAGCGCTGGGGAGGAGGTGAGCGTGAGCAGGCGTGTAAGGATGTTCACACCCGTGTGCATGCCCGTCTGTAGGTAGTTCTGACTCGGTGCCGCAGATGGCACCACTGCTCACCATGCACAGAGGCTGCAGGGATGCGTCCTTCTGCCTGCAAACTTTGCGGTCTCTGCCCCTGGCCCCATGCCTGTTTCCGACCCTCAGTCACACAGCACAGGCACACGGAGACCCCACTGCCATGTGCGGAGCAGTGCAGGGCTCCTTCCCAAGGGAATCCCCTCTGGGAAAGCCCTCACCGTGCTCACCCCGAGCCCCCAGCCCCAAGCCGCAGTGCTGGAGACCTGAGGCAGCCTGGCCCCCACACACTGCTCCAGCTTCGGCTGTACAGCGGCATAGGCTCCCCTGAAATGGGCCAGACCCTGTCAGCCCCATGCAATGGCACTTCTTTTTTGCTAGCCCCACCAGCCGAGGCACTTTG
>NW_010170383.1:1658-1956 GCF_000695765.1 Mesitornis unicolor | reverse complement strand
GGGGACGGTTCCAGCGGAGCTGGTCAGGCTGGGGGATGCTTAGCCAAGGGCAGCCCATGGTGCAGCCCAGCCTGTGTCCTGCACGGCTGGAGCCATCACAGCCAGCCAGAAAGGGTCTTTCTCCTGAGCCTGCTGGGACCCCGGGGCCAGGAGAAGGGTTTGTGAGGGCAGGGAGGGCAGTGTCCAGGTGCTCGGTCACCCCATGGCACATGCGGGCTGGGGGACACGGGGTGCACCCACCCAGCACCCCATCCACGGATGCTCCCCTCCGCGGCACCAGGCCCCGCTGCCCCCGCAC
>NW_010170383.1:447-1625 GCF_000695765.1 Mesitornis unicolor | reverse complement strand
CGCTGCAGGGACAGGCCGGCTGCGTCACCCCTGCTCCCACGCCGGCGGCTGGGGCGGCCCAGCTCCAAGCTGAAACTTGCCTGGGTAATTACAGGGGCGAGGACCTCAGAGGATTTACATTCCTTCTGCGCCACACCTGGGAAACGACTTTCACCATCAGCCAGTACCTGAGAAATACCTTTCCACCCACGCAGCCCTGCCCAGGGAACCCAGGAGGGTCAGGGGACAGGGGGGCTCCCACCAGCCCCTTCTCGGGTTTGTGCTGGAGCTGCAGGCAGCCCCGTCCCCTCTCCAGATGCCCCAGGAGCTTCCGCAGGCTCCGGGTGCTGGTGCCTTTGTTCCTGTGTGGGGCACAGTGTCCTGACTGTTGGGGTCTCACCGCGCTCCCCCACAGGGTCAGAACTGATGGGTCTTAGTGACTGGAAGCTGGGGGGTTTGTGCTCGTGTCCCCAAGAGATTGGGGCCTCGTGGGTGGCCATCCATGCCCTTCACCTTCACTTCAGCTGGAACAGCTCTCTGGTGACTGCCCAGGACCTGGGGCTTGGACTGGGGCTGTTGTGAGGGTCGGGGGGGACTCATGGGACATGCTGGGACAGAGGGGCCATTTTGGCTCAGGGCACTTCTGCCAGCAGACAGCATTCCCCAAATTACAGACAGGGCTGGATCCCCCATGCCCCTTTGGACACATCCCATCCCTCCTGGCTGGGAAACAGTGGGGATGGACCCAAATCCCTCCCATCCCCTGTGCCTTGGTAGTATCCCTGATCCAGCTTCCCTCCGCAGCCTTTGCCAGTGCTGCCTGCTTCGTCCTCCTCCAGCCACCACCGTGTTTCCCACCCTGTGCCAGCAGCTCAGCATTGAGGCCACTGTGGCGCTGCTGGGACACTGGCCCGTCCCGCTGCAGGCTTTGGCTGGTGGGGCAGCAGCAACCCGGGCTGAGCACCCGTAAAAGCTGTGGTAGGAATGTGAGTGTTACTGCAGCACCCAGCACCAGGCCCTGGCTCCTTGGCACAACCGGGGCCGTGGTTCACACCAGCCAGGCCAGTGCGGCACACAACACAGAGCCGGCACCGCCAGTCAAGCTGCAAACCGTGCACACCCTGCAGCACGGGGATGGGAGCTGGGGCTCCACACATGGTGTGTGGGTCCCACGGCACGGGGCTGCTCCATTCACAGCG
>NW_010170383.1:0-280 GCF_000695765.1 Mesitornis unicolor | reverse complement strand
CCCACAGCACGCGGCTGCTCCATGCACAGCGTGTGGGTCCCACAGCACAGGGCTGCTCCACATTGCAGTTCCCCATCTGCATCCCCTCCCCGTGTCCCCTGCTCTGCTCAGGACACCGGGACCCCAACGACCGACTCTGCCAGGGTTTGAGGCATTGGCTCTGCGGGGTCCCGGGGCTGTTGGCCACAGCCTGGCTGGGGGAAACTGAGGCCATTTTGGCCTCCACCACCTCCCAGGAGCTGCTGGGAACGGGCAGCGTCAGCAGAGCACCAAGTCCAAG
>NW_010170382.1:0-1166 GCF_000695765.1 Mesitornis unicolor | reverse complement strand
TTCCACATTCGAAGTATTAGTACATCTGGTACTCAGTACTTAAAAAGTTGTGTACAGCTCTTAAAAAGGCTTCTGTTTACAGACACACTATTGGAATAATGCATGTGTTCCTGTTTGAGGAAGTCTTTCCTGTAATTTAAAAGAATATTAAAAGAACCAGTGCAAATAATGTAAATAAGAAGTAATGGCTAATCTTGTAATAGCAGTTTTGCCCCGTGGCCACCGAGTTTTTAATGCATACGTTCAAGCAAAATTCAGACATTTTCCAGTGATGTGTTTCACCCAGTTAAAGCTCAGTCTTGAGTATTTGACATAGAAAATACATTTTAAGAGTTTACAATAACAGAATTACGGATTTCTTTGCTGAGTTAAATGAAGTCTGTTGTCTACATACATTTTTCTTTCTCTGGGAATTTGACATAGAAAATACATTTTAAGAGTTTACAATAACAGAATTACGGATTTCTTTGCTGAGTTAAATGAAGTCTGTTGTCTACATACATTTTTCTTTCTCTGGGAAGTATGTATTTGTATTCTTATTAGGACTGTCAACAGCATCAAGCAAAATAATTTGTAGTTGATGACACAGAAACAAAGTCTGCTCCCCTCAATGTATTTTTCCCCTAGAAACTGAACACTTCACCTTGATTTTGACTGTGTCCCTTTTCTTTGGCTGCCATTGGAGGCTGGGTGTGTGTTGTGTATTCCTATTGGTGGTCACATTTCCCTTTTCATTCTCTGCTTGTGGTTCTGGAGTGCTGTTCCAGTGCAAGCACAAATATTGTAAATTGAGTGATTGATTGACTGCCTGGTTCAAGCTCTGCAGTGAAAAGCACATGGTGTAGGAGATTTATACAGCTTTGAAGATCTTGCCTCATACATAGACTGGAGATTGAAAACCAAGAATGTTTTGAAATTAAGGACTGTAATATTGCATACGCACCTTTAACTGCTGAAGTTTTGTCCTGTTGTTTACCTGAGTTTCACAAATACCATTCATCCTTGTCTGTATTAATTTAGCTCGTGTTTTGAGAGCAGACTTTGGTTCCCATGCTTAACTAGTTTATCTATTAGTTAATTATCAAAGACAGAAGTATTGAGAACCAATAGATTTCATGAATTATTAAAGTTATATAGTTGCTTTCTAATCAGAGTTGTTGTGTGTT
>NW_010170381.1:422-1234 GCF_000695765.1 Mesitornis unicolor | reverse complement strand
CCTCCCATAGGGGACCCAGGCGGCCAAGGGGAACCCAAGACCCCCCATAGGGGACCCCAAGACCTCCCATAGGGAACCCAGGTGGTCAAGAGGGACCCAAAATCCCAGGGGGGTGCCCCAAGAGCCTCCCATAGGGGACCCAGGCGGCCAAGGGGAACCCAAGACCCCCCATAGGGGACCCCAAGACCTCCCATAGGGAACCCAGGTGGTCAAGAGGGACCCAAAATCCCAGGGGGGTGCCCCAAGAGCCCCCATAGGGGACCCCAAAACCCTCATAGGGGATCCCAAGACCCCCATAGGGGACCCCAAAACCCCAGGGGGGACCCCAGAACCCCCCATATGGGTCCCAGGTATCTGGGGGGCACCCCAATAACCCCAGGGGGCACCCAAAACCCCCCATAGGGGATCCAAACTCTAAGGGGGGGTCCTCAAAATCCATCGGGGGACCGCGAACTCGCCCTCTGGGGACCCAAAATCCCCAGGGAGGGACCCCAGTACCCCAGGGGAGGTCCCTAAAACCCACGGAGGGGACCCCAAAATCCCAAGGGGGGACCTCAAACCCCCCCATGGGGGATCAAGGAATTCGAGGGGGCACCCAAAGCCCCCCATAGGGGACCCAAACACCCTGGGGACACCCCAATATTTTGGGGGGGCACTCAAAATCGATCGGGGGACCCCCAAAATCCATAGGGGGAAGTCCCTAAAATCCATCGGGGGACCCCAATAACCCCTCATAGGGGGTGAAGGAGTTCGAGGGGGGACCCCAAAACCGCCAGGGGGGACCCCAAAACCCCACATAGGGGACCCCAAGA
>NW_010170381.1:0-361 GCF_000695765.1 Mesitornis unicolor | reverse complement strand
AACCCCTCATAGGGGGTGAACGCGTTCGGGGGTGACCCATAGGGGCCCCAGGCGGCCAAGGGGGACCCCAAAACCCCTCATAGGGGACCCAAACGGCCCCCCGATACCCCCCCGGCACCCAAAATCCATAGGAGGGGGTCCCCAAAATCCATCGGGGGACCCCAAAACTCCTCATAGGGGGTGAAGGAGTTCGGGGGACCCCAAAACCCCCGGGGGGGACCCCAAAACCCCTCGTAGGGAACCCAAACGCCTGAGGGGGGTCCCCTAAAATCCATCGGGGGACCCCAAAACCCCCCTAAGGGGTGAAGGAATTCGGGGGGGACCCCAAAACCCCTCATAGGAGGCCCCAATACCCCCCCGA
>NW_010170380.1:0-768 GCF_000695765.1 Mesitornis unicolor | reverse complement strand
TCCCTCTGCGACCTGGTCCCCAGCTACTGCCACAACGGGGGACAGTGCTACCTGGTGGAGAGCCACGGCGCCTTCTGCCGGTAAGGGACGGGACCGGGGGACGTGGGGAGGATGGGGAGGCTCCTGATCCCTTGCGCTTTTTCCCGGGGTTCTCCATCCCCTGCATCTCATTCCCAGTCTCTGTCATCCATTCCCAGTACTTCCACCCCATAGACTCTATTCCCAGTCTCTCCATCCCTCATTCCCAGTCCGTTCATCCCTATGCAATCCATTCTCAGTCTCTCCATGCTCATGCATGCTGTTCTCAGTCTCACCATCCCCCATTCCCAGTCTCCATGCCCATGCACCCCATCCCTGGGCTCTCCACCCCCTGCGCCCTATTCCCAGTATCTCCATGCCCCATTCCCAGCCTCTCCACCTCATATACTCCATTCCCAGTCTTTCCATCCCCATCCATCCCATTCCCAGTCTCTCAATTCCCCATTCCTCCATGCCCATGCTCCCCATACCCAGTCTCTCCATCCCCGTTCCCAGTCTTTCCATCCTCCATTCCCAGTACCTCCACCCCATGCACCCCATTCCCAATCTTTACATCCCTGTGAACCCCATTTCCAGTCTCTCCATTCCCTATTCGCTCCATGCCCATGCATCCCATTCCCAGTCTTTCCATCCCCATCCATCCTATTCCCAGTCTCTCCATCCCCCAATCCCAGTCTCTCCATCCCCTGCACTCTGTTCCCAGTATCTGCATCTCCTACAGCCAATCCC
>NW_010170379.1:1691-2002 GCF_000695765.1 Mesitornis unicolor | reverse complement strand
GGTATTGGGGCCCCCCCTGCTGCAGTGCTGGGGACCCCCAGCCTTGGTTTTGGGGACCCTCGTAGCCCTAGTGTGAGGGACCCCCTCTGGTATTGGGGACCCCCCACCCTGATACTGGGGGCTCCCCCCCGATATCGAGGATCCCCCTCAGCCCTGGTACTGGGGTCCCCCAGCCCCGATGTGAGGGACCCCACCCTCTGTATTGGGGACCCCCACTCTGATATATGGGACCCCTCGCCCAGGTTTTGGGGAACCCTCCAGCTCTGGTATTGGGGACCTCCCAGCCCTGATATTGGGGACCCCTCCCCTCC
>NW_010170379.1:0-1620 GCF_000695765.1 Mesitornis unicolor | reverse complement strand
CATGCCCTGATATTGGGGACCCCCCCAGCCCTGGTTTTGGGGACCCCAGCCCTGGTATTGGGGACCCCCAGCCTCGGTTTTGGGGGACCCTTCTACCCCCAGGGTGAGGGGACCCCCTGTCCTGGTGTGAGGGGACCCCCCTGCAGTATTGGGGACCCCCCACCCCGGTACTGGGGACTCCTCCACTCTGATACTGGGGACCACTGGTATGAGGGGACCCCCACCCCAGTATGGGGCCCCCCTGCTGCACCCCAGTATTGGGGTCCCCAAATCTGGGGGGGACTGAGGCTGATGGCACTGCCCTGGGGCCACCAGTGTCACCCCTGGGGCTGCCACCAAACCCAAGCCTGGTGGCACTGCCCCTGAGACCACCAATGTCACCCCTGTGGCCACCAAGCTCTGGGGCCACCAGTGTCATCACTGGGGCCACCAGTGTCACCTCTGGGGGCATCACCAAACCCAGGGCTGGTGGCACTGCCCCTGGGGCCACCAGTGTCACCCCTGGGGCCACCAGGCTCTAGGGCCACCAATGTCACTGCTGGGGCTGTCACCAAACCCAGGGCTGGTGACGTTGCCCCTGGGGCCACCAATGTCCCTCAAAGGGCCACCAAGTTCTAGGGCCACCAGTGTCACTCCTTGGACCACTGAGCTCTATGGCCACCAATGTCCCTTAAAGGGCCACCAAGCTCTGGGGCCACCGATGTTACTGCTGGGTCCACTGAGCCCTATGGCCACCAGTGTTACCCTGGGGCTGTCACCAAGTCTGAGGCTGGTGGCTCTGCTGCTGGGGCCACCAATGTCACCCCTGGGGCCATCACCAAGCCCAAGGCTGGTGGCTTTGCCCCTGGGGCCACCAATGTCACTGCTGTGGCCACCAATGACACAATTGGGGCCACCAGTGTCACCCCTGGGGCTGTCACCAAACCCAGGCCTGGTGGCACTGCCCCTGAGGCCACCAATGTCATCCCTGGGACCACCAAGCTCTGGGGCCACCAGTGTCACTGCTGGGGCTATCACCAAGCTCAGGGCTGGTGGCTTTGCCCCTAGGGCCACCAGTGTCACCTCTGGGCCACCATTGTCATTACTGGGGCCACCAATGTCACCCATGGGGCTACCAGTGCCTCTCAAAGGGCCACCAAGCTCTAGGGCCACCATGCTCCCCCCTGGGGCTGTCCCCATGTCCCCATGTCCCCCTCTTTCCCAGCCCTTTCCCTGGGGAGGGGTGGCACTGACTGGGGGGGGTCCCCAGTGTCCCCATTGCCCCCAGTGCCCTTAGTGTCCCCAATGACCCCAATGACTCCAATGTCCCCAAATGTCCCCAAAGCCCCCAATGTCCCAGATGCCCCCAAATGTCCCAAATGTCCCTTAATGTCCCCAGTGTTCCCCAGTGCCCCCTAATGACCCCTGTGTCCCCAGTGACTTCAGTGTCCCAAATGCCTCCCAATGTCCCAAATGTGCCAAAGTGTCCCCAATGTCCCCAAAGACCCCATGTCCCCAATGTACCCCAGTGTCCCCAAATGTCCCCAGTGTCCCTGTTGCCCCAAATGATCCCAATGACCCAAATATCCCCAGTGATCCCAAATGCCCCCAATGCCCCCCAATGTCCCCAATGACCCCAAC
>NW_010170378.1:21039-24278 GCF_000695765.1 Mesitornis unicolor | reverse complement strand
CAAGCAGCAGCTTTGTAAACGGGCTGTGGGGGAATCGTTAGGACTGTTTTAACCCCCTCGAAGACTAAATTGGTTATCCTTGATTGATCTTAAAGGCAGCTAAAGTCTGGCCGTATTTTTTTTGTCCAAGTGTTTTAAAATATAATGTCTCTGAGGACAGAGTTCTGCCTCCTGATGATTTACCTCACCTCTCGTCTTGTATTCTTCCTGTCAGCTAGTTTAT
This sequence comes from Mesitornis unicolor, assembly GCF_000695765.1. NCBI lineage: Eukaryota > Metazoa > Chordata > Aves > Mesitornithiformes > Mesitornithidae > Mesitornis > Mesitornis unicolor. The sequence continues at coordinate 24,055 of NW_010170378.1, read as the reverse complement.
GCTAATGTCCAAGTGGAAACTACGCTGTCTGAGATTTGCATTCGGTGCTGAAAGTATTTCCTGTAAAGTAGTGAATGGCAAATTGTGAGTGATTACTTTTTGTCTAAAGGGCAACCAACGAAGGTTCATTTCTTTAACAAAGAATGGAAAGAGTCTGTGGATTTAATCCCCAAAGCTTTGAAGTGCTCACAGCTTCCACCGGTTATGCTGATAACGGTAAAGGAGCAATTTTAAGACCCTGACACTTGATGGGATTTTTGTAGGGCATTATATTCTTGAAGAGCATCTCAGAAGTGCAACAGTAGCATTGCGTTCTATTTTCACGCTCTTGCACATTAGAGACTATTAGTCAGTTACCTCTTCAGTTTCAAGCAAGCTGTGATAATCGTAATGGACAATCCAGTATTTTGTCATAACTGAAAAATATTTGCAATAGTAAGGAAACTCCTGGGAAGTAGACATGTTGATTAAATATTCTTTCTTAAAAACAGCTTATGTTTTGTTTACCTTTTTTTCAGATGTAAACAACTCTGCATCATCATCCCTACAAAACAAAGGGAATATTTCCTTTTTGGGAAATAGGAAGCTTTTTTTTGACACTCATGTGCTGGTACGCCTCTTGGAAGACAATGGTAATTTGCTAGAAATGGGTAGCTATTTTCCATGTCATTCATGAGTGGTTTTTTAGTTTACAAAGTTTGTTACTTACTTCTCCTTAACATGTGATGTTACAGCTTTATTTTTAAGGATTTTATTTTTTATGTATACCGCATAAGAATATGTAAGGGTTCTTTCCTACCTCCAGAAGGAAACAGTGAGCCTATATAACTTCAATTGGAATAATTTATTATCCTATTGGTAATCTTAATTCTCAGAAAACTCTGCATCATTTTTTCTTGTTTGGTATTCTGAAATGCTAGTTTAATGAGCTCACAGAGGAGTGGTGTGAGCACCAGGACACATACAAAGTGTCTGAAGGAAGAATAAGGGGAGAGAGGGAGAGGGGGAAGGGTTATCTCTTCCTTTTGGTGGTGGCACACTATTATCATCAGCTTAGCTATTGAAAGCAACTCGCTCTCAGACCCCATATGTGCTTTCTGATGCTTAAGTCCTAGTTAGTTTGAAACAATCATGCTTTTGCTAGTGTTTCTTTTCATAATGATTAACTCTTGTGTATGACATTTTTACTGTGACGTTCTAAAAGTGGAACAGTTGAGAACAGTGTTTTACAATAGTTCCAAATATGCTCAGTTTAAAATGTTTCTGATAGGGGCTCGGAAACTAGTAGGCCTAAAATCAAAGCAGTTAGCTCTGTTTTCAGTTGTTGAGTTTTGCACATCTTCAGTGGTACTGAGGATTTCTGGTATACTGAAAGTAAGTATCTGCTTTTCAGGGTCAGCATTCTTGCTTGTAGAAATAATCACATGTGAGAGATGACAGTCTGTAATACTTCCAGAAAATTTCCAGCATTTATCCTGCTGATATTCTAGTAGTGCTGTACTACATAAGCAGCTAAAGTACGTCACAGACATGATTTTGGGATGGGGGAACTTGGATGTGGTGTCTGACTGTTTTCCTTTGTTAGTGCTGGATCAAGGAGGAGTGTGTTTTATCATCTTTCATAACTAACATAACATACATTTTAACTTGGTGCTGAGTATTAGCAGGTGGCATTTCTGTAAACTGTCTAGATTTAGGTCACTCTCTGAATGTTCTTGCATTTTGTTTTGCTTAGGGTTCACTACTCAGCAGTCGGAGGTCATTGTGTCTGCATTAGTGAAAATTACAAATACCAACCTGGATATGATTTACAAGGACATGGTCATCAAAGTACAGCAGGTTAGCTCAAAGCCGATGGTGGGGTTGAAGTAAATCAAACCCTAGTATGCCTGCTAATGAAATATATCTTGCTATTTATTACTGTTAGGCACTGAATTTTAAAAGTTTGAAGTTGAAGAACAAACATCTCTGTGTTTCTATTAGCAAGTGAATTTTGTCTTGCGCTTATCAAATACTTACCAAAGTGTTGTGGTGGACCTTGAGATTTAGGTACTTTGAATTGGTATGCAAACTGTGGGTAGTTTTTTTGTTTCATTCTTATTGTAGCATGAAACAGAATTACTGAGAAGGCTTTTAGAAAACACCGGAGGTATTCAATGCATGGATTTCAATAGTTAGGGTCCTTCATAACAAGGAAGTACAGATTCCATCAGTGATTTACCACCTTCTTATGTGGTCCTTTTTTATTTATACCTTTCTGTCACAATGACATTTATATGGATGTAGCTATTACCATACCCTGCTTGGGTATGTAAAAGATGAAATATTATGCTGGTTAGATAAGGCCTTAAGGGAAAACGGTGTGTATATTTATATAGAGAGATGAAGAAGAGAAAGAATATGGAAGAGTTTGTTCTCTGTTTTACTGAGCTCAGTGAAGAGGAGAGAGAACAAAAGCAAGCTGGAGACATCAGGGAGGAAGAGGAGGTGTCCATGGCAGTACTCTTTCTGTAGACTTTTTGTAACTCTGGTACACTGAACTTTTTTTTCAGTGCTGTTGTCAGATAACATGGCAAGGCATTACCAGATGCCACTTTAAAATATCACACTGTAAGTTAGAATAGCATTTCCTGACAAAAGTGAAGTTAAGAGTGCTGGGTCATTTGTAGGGTGCTTAGTCCAGAATCAAAAGCATGGGACTGCTTGTTAGAGGGAGATCTTCAGAGAAGAGAAGAGAGTCCCTGTTTGCATGTGTGGATAGTGTAGGATCTAGAATGATGTCTACAGACTTTTCCATCCTCTAAAGAGGATTCTTTTTTTGCTTCTGTCAGTTCAGCACAGCAGACTGAGAAGAGCAATTGAAAGTGTAAGTATAGTGCATGATTCTGACTAGTGGAGCAGAGTGACCTCCATTGCAGGGGGAGGTAAAATACAAGGTAGTTACAAAAAAGTATGGTTGCATTGAGGAGTTTTGGTCTGAAAGCCAACTTTCCTCATTGAGCTCAGACCACATCTC
>NW_010170378.1:0-21008 GCF_000695765.1 Mesitornis unicolor | reverse complement strand
TTCCCTAATGCCTTTGTTATCTTTAGAATTTGAAGACTTGAAAGAAACTGTTTCCTAGGCTATTCATTGAATTATTTGGATCTGTGTTAGCACTGCTAATTTTGCCAAACATTATCAATGCTTGAGCCTAACTTGCTTATTCTGTCACTGTCAGTTCATTTATCTTGTTTTCTGAAACTGAATCAATCCGAAATTGCTGAATTAAAAATTTCAGGGTACCAAAATAGCCTATCACATTTGTAGGCACAGATGAGAAAAAAGTATTACTGTTATGATGTGTTCTGAGGTTTTTATTCCCTCTTTTAAAGGAAATTGCACTTCAGCAAGTAATGTCGCATATTGGTGGTGTGAAAAAGGACATGATTATTTTGGAAAAAAGTGAATTTTCAGCACTTCGTTCAGAAAATGAGGTAAAAATCACTGTCTTGGAAAGTGCTGTTCTAGCACTTGCTTTTTTTTTTTTTCCTAACGATGTAAAAAAAAACCATCTTGTACGTGAGGTTTTGGCTCTGGAGAGAGTATGGTTTAACACCTTCATTAATGACCTTGTTGATGGGGCAGAGTGAACCCTTGGCAAGTCTGCAGATGATACAAAGCTAGGAGCGGTGGCTGATATGCCAGGCAGTTGTGCTGCCATTCAGATAGACATCAGCAAGCTGGGAAAATGGGATGACAGGAATCTCATCAAGCTGAACAAATGGAAATACCAAGTTCTGCCCCTAGGGAGGAATAACCCCCTGTACCAGGACAGGCTGGGGCTGACCAGCTGGAAGGCAGCTTGGCAGGAAAGGTCCTGAGCATCCTGGTGGACACCAAGTTGACCATGAGCCAGTGATGAGCCCTTGTGACAAACGCAACGGCTGTGTTAGGAGGGCTGCCAGTGGGTCAAGGGAGGTGATCCTTTCCTTCTGCTCAGCACTGATTAGACTATCTGAAGTGCTGGGCTCCCCAGTGCAAGGAAGGTGTGGACGTGTGGGACACAGTCTAACAAAGGGCCGAAAAGATCAGTAAGGGACTGGAGCATCCAGTATATGAGGAAAGACTGTGAGAGCTGGGACTCTTTAGCCTGGAGAAGAGAAGGCTCAGAGGGGATCTCATCAGTGTATACAAATATTTAGAAGGGAGGGTATAATGAAGACAGAGACGGGCTCTTTCTGGTGTGGTCCAATGACAGAACAATAGGTAATTGGCACAGATTGAAATGTGGGAAATTCTATTTAAGCATAAGAAAATCTTTTCTACTGTAAGATTAGTAGAACACTGGAATAGACTACCCAGAGAGGCTGTGGAGTCCCTGTCCTAGTGATATTCAAAAGCCAACTGAACGTGGCCGTCAGCAACCTGCTCTGGTTGCCCCTGCTTTCTGCAGCAGATTGGACTGGATGATCTCTAAAGAGAGTTAATTAATGCTACAGCTATACCTATTTGGTGTATCTTTTGAAAGATATAAAGTAATAGAAAAATTTGGGTTAGAAAGGACCTCTAGAGAACATTAGGCAGTTGCAGGCTGCAGTATGATTGCCATTTAGCCATATCTTAAAGCTGAATAAACCGAGCTCTCTCTCCTCATCCTCCACCCATGACGTCCTGTGCTCCAGGCCCCCATAATCTTCATGGCCCTCCACTGGACTTGTTCCAGTATGTCAACATCTGTCTTTTACCAGGGAGCCTAAAGCTGGACAGAACACTTCCAGTGCTGGCTCGCAAGTGCTAAATATGGGGAAATAATCGCTTCCTTTTGGTCTGCTGGGTTTGCTCTTGCTTATGTATTTGGCCACCTTTACTGCGATGGGACGTTGGTAGCTTCTGTCTTGTGCTATTTGGAAATGCAGCACTGAGTATAAATATATGTACACACATATATATGTATACACATGCATATATCTATACACATGCTGAGAACATAGAGTTAAACTATGCACTTCCTTTTTATGTTATGGATTATATTAATTGTTACTGATTGTGTAAATTCATTAGTATTTTTAGATTATGTTTTTATATACAGTAATAAAATGTACAATTTTTTTTTTCACTCTCCCAGAAAATAAAACTTGAACTCCAGCAGATAAAGAAGCAAGTCATGGTAAGATACCATGCAAATATAACTAAGAATTAACACCTGTCTAGTTTGCTTTAGATAAAAAAATTGTTGCTTTCAAGATTTTATTTTAGAAGCTGTATTTAATTGTTGTGATATATAGTGAAGTTGCAGTTGACGGTACACTGTGGGCTGCAGCAGAAACAGTTTTGTGTATAGTTCATTTGCGGTGACAGAGAACTGTGGTACAAGAGGTGGAGAAAAAATTAACTGAAGAGGTTTTTACTTACATCTCCTTAATTTAGGTTCAGAAAGTGGCTAACTGCCATGTCGTGGTTAAGGATGAGTGAAGTTCTGCATTTAAGGCTGTCTGTTACATGTCAAGATGCAACATTGCTACAAGAAAGGGCCCCTCAGTACCAGAAAGACATTGAGGTCCTTGAGCATTTCCAAAGAAGAGCAACAAAGCAGGTGAAGGGTCTGGAGCACAAGTCCTGTGAGGAGTAGCTGAAGGAACTGGAGTTGTTAAGTCTGGAGTAAAGGAGGCTGGGGGTAGACCATATCACTCTCTACAGCTCCCTGAAAGGAGGTGGATATTGGTCTCTTCTCCCAGGTAACAAGTGAAGGATGAGAGGAAATGGCCTCCAGTTGCACTGGGAAAAGTTTAGACTGGATATTAGGAAAAATTTCTTCACTGAAGGGTTGCCACGCATTGGAACAGGCTGCCCAGGGAAGTGGTGGAGTCATCATCCCTGGAGGTATGTAAAAGATGGATAGATGTGGCACTTGGGGACATGGCTTAGTGGCAGACTTGGCAGTGCTACGTTTATGGTTGGACTTGATGATCTTAAAAGCCTTTTCCAACCTAAATGATTCCATGATTCTATAAACATATTTTTTAAATTACAGCACTTTCTAATTGGCTTGAGGTTTTTTGTTGGCAGGGTGGGTTTTTTTAGGGAAGGGTGGTGGTTTTTGTAGCTTTTTTTTTTGCTTTCTTTTTTTTTCCCTGAAGGCATATCTGTTAGCTATCCAGAGTTTTAAAAGTTTAAAATAGTTTTTAATGGTTTCTTGAGGCCACTAAGTTTGGGACCATTGTGTTTAGTCCCGTTTATTTTATTGCAAATGACCTTTGCAAGAAAACAAACACTTTGGAGAAAACTTATTCTGTTAATTATACAGATTCTTATTCTTACCTAGTTTGAGCATCAGAGCTCCAGGCACCCTTCAACCATGAAAACCAAGATCATCTCAAAATCTATTATTTTAATGAGTGTGGAGTCAGAAGCAGCCTTTACACAAACAAACATTCTTTCCAGAGTGATTAAGATTGGAAACTGGGAAACACTAACTTTTTTTAGGGAGTATGGTCATCTGACTTGAGAACTGTTGTTTCCTGCTGTGATGTCCTTAGCCAGAAGGATGGAGCACCCTTCCTTCCCTAGGCTTTGTCCATGAAACTTGTCAATATATTGGACTTGTTGAGCTAGCTGACAATGTGATCAAGCTCATCCTAGTGCCTCTTTGCCATTTATTTTCTATTCTCTTCAATTTCTTTTTTGCACTTTCATCTCCTAAAGGAGAACATAAGTTTCTCACAGCTGATCCTGCATGTTTTATATTGTGTTATGAAGTGCTTAATGCATCCGGGTTTTCAGAATACCATTTTAAAATACATTCAGCATGTAATTTTTGAATTGTAACTTATTTTATGGGTTTAGTTGTGTATAAATGAGTTAGTGTAATCCACTGGTAGAATATCAAGGATCTGAGTCATCTTTTCGTAAAAGCTAGATGTCTTTACATTTTCCTTTTAACTGTAAATGTAATTCTGAAAGTTATTTTGTTTGTTGGTACTTGTTCCTCAAAAAGACAAAAAGACACACTGTTGCAAAAGTCTAAGGAAAGCTTATTTCTAATTTTTCAAGTCATTAAACTGTAGTGTATCGTGTTGTAATGACCTGTGATTATAAACCAGTTAAAATTCAAAAATTTGAACATACAAATTGAGTCTAATTATTGTTCATCCTAACTTACTGAACTCTTGACTAGTTGACATTGGCCTACTCGGGAGGTGCATACTTGTTTTTAATAGTAGAATCTTCCAGAACATCAGCAATCTTTTGCTTCTCCCACACATTCATCTGATCAGCAGTTTGCCTCATGACAAGCTGTCAGCTGGCTGGAATTCCTGCCAGGAGGTTGCATTAAAATGGCAGCTGTCACTGAGAAAAGCAGTAATCACTTACAGTGATTGATGAAGTAAAATGCAAGTGTACAACTTATAATAATTTTTAAAAGTTAGATGTTTAAGAATATAATAAACATTTCTAAAATGTCTGTAGCTTTTTCTAAAAGCCCTAGATACAGTTTTTAGAAACATATTTTCTTTCACATTTGAAGGTTAGAAACTGCTTTTCAAGTTATTTTGAGCATCAAGATTGCTTCATGGAGGAAGTCCGACTTATGTGCGTACCTAGGCATGGACTTCTAGAAATTGGAGACAATTATGGGATATATGAAACATTCCCAGCATTTACAGAACTATACATTCTCAATTAACTGCTGTTCTCAGTGTTACGGATCCAATTCATACTACAGAACATGAGTATTTCCTAAGGGGAAGGATAGGAATACTTATACTTCTGAAAATTATGTACATTAATTGGAGAGAAGCTTCATTCCTGAGATACATAAAGAAAGGCACAATATATTTGTCTGATTTTTTTCTGCTTTTGATTAAATAGAAAATCTTGCTTGCTGTTCTATCATTTTTTTTCCATTAGGATGAAATTACTAAAGTTCGTGCAGATAACAAGTTAAACCTAAACCTAGAGAAGAGCAGAGTAAAAGAATTGGTGAGTTTGATTACTTTCTTCTAGAAACATCTGGACACTGAGTAATCTCCAAATTTGAATAAAGAGCATCTTACTTGAGCATTTTCATATTGATCTGTAGTATCATTCAGCTTCAAGAGTATTAATCCAAATTACTCATCCTTATGCTGCTGTAGTACAAGCTGCTATGTTTGCTTTTCTATCTATTTTGATATTGTTTAAATATCAAGATTAACACATTACACTTCAGTGTATTAGATATTTAATCAAAGTATGCTGATTAGCTGCCTAGAGGTTTTCTGTGTTATTAGTATGTCTTTTTCTCTATTTTCACATTTAATTAAGTTTGCACATTTCATTAAATTTCTCATCACTGAAGATGATTCATTTCTCTATAGCTAGAGAACTTATAGCATAGCTAGTTTGTCAGGCAATACCTCTTATGAAAATAGTTGTAATATATTTTCATTTTTATTAATTGTAACTGATACTGGTTCAGATTGTTTTGAACTTGTAAATATCTGGTAGAACTGAATTGATGTGATCTTAAATTAGAGTAACGTAAATGAAGAGTTACAAGATTGGCAAGTTTATGCATTATATGTAGAACACTAAATAGAGATCTGTTCTCGTAGATCTATTTTGAATAGCTTTCAGAAATTGTATCTTCTATATTGATAGATCTTGTAATGACATTTTTCTATTTATTTCTTACTAAGTCTTTTTTCACAGGTTTGTAATGAAGACGTAATATTTATCTCCAATCTAGGCAATAAGAACTGTTCAAGTAGATAACATTTATCTTCTGTGTGTTCCCCTTGAAGTTTTTCATGATGATTAGCTTAGGTAACAGCTGTGTTAGTGATTTAGTATAATGTCTAACAGTCTGTTAACCCGTGGTAGATGCTTGGATAAAGTACAATTTGAGCAGGTAGAATTCTTGTTTAAATGTTAATACTTCATGCTAATGTTCTAAAAAAGCATCATATGAAATGTATTAACTGTGTAGATTAAAAGCTTTGCAATGCTTAGGCTTCCAAAGCCTATTTAAAACCACTTCAAAAGTGATAAATTAGGCACTAGTGGTTTGTTTTTTTTATATATTTATGTATGATCCTGAAATCTGGACTCTGACAATACATTATTTTGACTGCCTCCCAGGGAAAGCAAACTGTGTGTGTCAACTGTCTTTTAAAAAAGTTGACCAGCTTTGTAGTCTGTTGTGCAGCTGTAATTTCATAGTTTCTATGAAAATTGCTCTTTTCTTTTTTTCTTCTCGCCACTCCCCTACTTGAATTGCCAGCTCTGCCATGCATGAACAGAAGAAGAAAAAGGCAGGTGAATGGGGAGCAGTATATTGTAGTGTATATGCTGAGTGGGGGGAGAGGTGTAATCCAGAATTTTCTGTAGTAGGCAGAGCATCGTTATCATATTTACTTGGATTGTAGTGTGACTTAGGACTGAATATCTAGCTTTCTGAGAATAAAACTCAGGATAATTAAAGGTTACTGTGCATTCTTACTAAGTTACTATTCAGAAGAGGAATGTCCTAAATATAAATTTATTTAGCTTGAAGCACCAAGTAAAATGTTCTTATCATTTAGTTTTGTTTGAATTAAGTACTGAAGGAGAGTTTCTTAATTCGTCACCTCTAATGTGGACAGTCTTTAATGTTTCAAACTCTAAATGCTTTATCTTTTAATTAGTTCATTCCACTTTACGTTTCTCAGAGAATCCTACATGTGCATTAAGCAATCTGTTTACGCCGTGATTTATATCTACAGTCATATAGATGTGATTCAAAAACTCAAAAGTACGGTTCAGAATTGCGCATATATTCATGTGTTCATGCATTGCAGTGCCTCTAAGCTTGCTGCTAAAAATCTGAGTATGCATCCATCAAAACTGTATATTCTCTGTGCTATGAAAGATGTGGCCTTAAGCAAAAATCTCCCTGCTGAATTTTGGGGTGGGAGTGTTAACCCTGTCTTTCGTCCTTGTCTTAGGCACTGCTGTTATTACAGATGTGTGGTGATGCCTTGCAGTGAAAGGGTGTATTTCATGGTCTTACACCTAAGTTTAATCCTCAGGTCTGACCTAGAGAGTTCTAGCCACAAAGCAAAACTTTAACAAATATGAATGCCAAGAAGAAAGCTTGTAGAATATAAATAATTCAGAAAATCTGTATTTGGCTAACAGCATTTGTTTAAAACAGATGAACTCTTTCAACCCATAAAATGCTTCCTTTAAATGACATTATTCTTTTGATACTGATGATCAGTTTATTAATGTGAGGTCCAATTCTTATGTGAAATTTCACTTCAAATAAAATTCAAATATAAATTTAGTTCACCGGTTTTAAAAAATGTATAGAAAAAATTTATAGAAAATGTCCGATTTTTTAATTTAGTTCCTCTCTTAATTTTGCAGAATCTAGTGACTGTTTCATTAATTGTAGACATGCTGTTATTTGCCTTTGTTACATCATTTTCCACATTTGTAGCAGTCTTCTATCTCTTCATCAGATCAGTCAGAAGTCCCAGTAGAACTCTAGATCTTTAAGGAGGGTTTTCCAGTGCTGAGGCATTGATGTAGATTAGTCTGAGTTTAATGTTAAAGTGGAATAAGCTTCCAGAGTAGAGGAAAAATAAAGCAAATTTCCACATGGGAATGTCAACAGATGAGGTTATTGCTGTGTAACTGAGGATGCTGTGATGGGTGCCTGATGACCTTAATACTCTGCACGGTAGACTTGGTGGTTTAGCGGCTCTCTATGAATAATTGAATTGCTCCAGTATTAGGACATTATAGATAGCAAGATATATCATGCCTGTTCATGAGTCAGAAAGGTCACCTGCCTTAAAGTTATGATTCTTTAATTAGAATTTAACTTTCCTTGAACCCGCATAGCCCTAACTTAAAAATAAGCCACAAGTTCTGATGTTCCACAAATGAATGACTTAACATGCGATACAAATGTTCTGTATTTAGCAAATACATCATTAAATGATGGTCAAAACAATACAAGTGGTGAGCACATGCAACGCTGGCTAAACATTTGATAGATGAGTTTAGTATGATGTTTTAAAACTGCACTCCTCTTCCTGAAGAAAGTGGATAGTTCAGTCTTATTTGTGCTTGAATGCTCAGTGGGTTAGTTAACTGTTCCAGAGTTACTGTTTAGAATCATAAGTCACTGTTTTTCAGAAATGCAAATCTGCCGACTTTTCTTCCAGATACTTATTAATGTATAAAGCTTTTGCAGAAGAGCGTGTCTGATGGACTTGTTGCGCTTTACAGTTCAGATGTGGTTCAGGTATCGATGAACACCTGTCTAAATTCTGCTTTTCCAAAGGACAGCAGTTATCCTACAATACTGTCTCCTGAGTGTTGTCAGACAATAATCTTACCCAGACTGTGTATTCTACAGAATTTGGAAACAAAGAAATATGCCTTTAAGTGTAGAGGGAAAAAGCTTAATCACAATTTGATGTTTATAATCTTTTTTTTTCTCCCCTATCCTTCCAGTACTCACTTAATGAAAGAAAACTACTTGAAATGAGGACAGAAATAGTGGAAATGGTAAGAACTTGGTAGCTGATTACAAAGCAAATCTTTTAGTACTTGTGTTATTCTTATTGGAGTTGTTCATGTCTTTAGGCACTTCAGTGTACAAAATGTCATTGTGCTTTATTATTTCCCTGTGTTTATTCATATTGCTACAGATAACTGATGTGTCCACAGAATAAAAAGGCTTTCATATATGTTATTAGACCCCCTGCATGTATATATAAAGTGCTCAGTGGTCACTTGGTTTTGAAACTTAATTCATGTAGTATTTTCTCTAGATGGAATTCTACTCTTAATGCTAGCTTGTGAAACTGATTTTATTCCCCCCACCCCCCTCCATGTTCAGTAATACTGAAACACATTGCTAGATTAATTTGATTTCATTTTAATGGAGGCTCTTACCAAGCACTTCCTCTTTCTTTTGTTTACTTTCTGTAGTATAGGGAATTATCCCTAGGAAGACGTCTAGCAGTAGATCATTAACTGATTCACAATGTTTCAGTAGTGCTGATCTGAAAATAGCAGCAGCTCAGCAGTTTACAAGTTTGATCTTTCAGTCTTTTATGCATAATAATTCTATCCCATTTTTTACAGAAGTCCTTTCTTCTGTGATAATCAGATTCTGAATTTGTCTATCTGTAGCTGGTTTTGTGGTAGAATTCATTACGAGATGAAGACATGCTTTTTACATCAGAAGACCAATTCTCAGTTTTTCTAATGACCCATATATCTTTATGCTCAGGTATGCTTTTGTCACAGGTGGCTCTTAGACTTCTTAGACAGTAGCTCTTATCATTGAACAGTGACTCTAATATCAGTAGGCCAGACAACAGATTGAAGTTAATGTTTATGCTGCTGGATTGAGATAAGAAGGCATCCAGTTCTACACTTTCTAGATTATGTGTTAAGGAACCTACAGTCATAAAAATTTCCTAAGATCACAAAACTATTTAGTTCCTTGGATACAATGAGCTAGGAAGGAACTTGTTCACTTTGAATGCAAATGAAGTACTTAATTAACATATATTTAAGGAGGAACAAAAAATAGAATTTAAAGAGATGGGTTAAATTTCTAAATAAACTAGAAACTGTACAAATTGCATCATTTTATTGCTTTGTTTTTTAGAATGCACAACAAGATCGAGCTCTGACCCAAACAGACAGAAAAATAGACACAGAAGTTGCAGATCTGAAAACAATGCTCGAATCGCACAAACTTGATAATATTAAGTACTTAGCAGGTAAGGAATCTGATGGTTGTCTCTGATGGGGAAACTGTTAAACATTGTTAAATGTTTGGCAAACTCTTGATTGACTGTATTCACAAAGGCCCTGCTTCAAAAAAATGCTTGAAATAGTGTCAGTCAAGATTAGCAGCCTTATTTGTGTACTTAACCCAGACAAAGGTTCCTGTGATTCGCAACTTTATTTTGCAGGGGCTATGGCCCCTGCTTTCTACTGTATTAATGAGGAATATGAGAAATCTAAGACTGCCTGTTAACAACGGCCAAAAAGTTCTTCTATGCCTGACTTAATTTCTAAAAGCAGCCTGCTGCATGCATTTCTAGGATTTTTTCGTCTATCTGATGGAGATCTGTATCCAAAATGGAACATTTCAGCTTTTCTGACAGTTCAGCACCACACATTCTTTAAACTTTCATTTTTTGGGCATGAGCATTAGAAAGATATTACATGTGTGTATGCCTACATTGTTGCCCTAGGTAACTTTAATATTTTGACATTTTTCTACTGAGTGTGCAGTGCTATTAAGTGAGCGAGTTTGCAGGAGAAAATTCTTCTTCTGATTTAAATTTTTTGTTTCTTCTTTCACGATGGATTTTGTCACAAGTACAATGATATCTATTCATAGTACTCTATTTCAGACATAGTCTTTACAGAGAAACATTACTGGAAAATAAAAGATAATTTATTAAAATGAGAAGAAATTCTTTCCCCCACCATCCCTACTCAAAAACATGTTGAACTCTGCATGAAAAAAAAATTTATGCTGTCTTTGAAATGCTCCTGTTGCAAACAGTGGCAAAAATCTTGTGTGTTTATATGTAGAAACCAAAAGCTGATTTCATTTAAAGAGAAATTTTTAAAAATTGCAAACTGATAAGCCTCATTAAAGATAGCTTTCATTTATTTGTTTGCTGAATACTTGACTGTGATTTAATAATCCTGTTACTCATTTCCTCACTTTACAACTGTAACTTGCCATATTGATCTTTTTTGGAATAGTAAGCAAGTAAGGGTTTCTTTCAGCCCTTTGATAGTTTTCCAGCCCAGTTTTCCTGCATTCTTTTCTCCTTCCTTCTTATTTGTCATTTTCGTACCCCTCCACCTCAAAATTGTTTGTGTTGTAAGTTAATAACCTTATTTTCTTGCATGGGGAAGGGGTGGTAGTTGTACTTTCAGTGTTGTAGTAAGATGTGTATGTAACTTTCTGAAGGAATGTTCTAATGGTTTCTTTTCTCCATTTTTCTCCCTATTTTTATTTTCTTTCAGGTTCAGTATTTACATGCCTTACTGTAGCACTGGGATTTTATCGTTTATGGATATAGTAAAACATACGTTTAAAGGGACTTCTACTGTCTTGGTTTCTGAAAAAAAAATGGAAGTTTTATCTTTGCCCAGAGTTTAACCAAGTCATTACTTTTCTAATTTATTTTTTTGTAAAGCAGATTATATTGAGAATGTAACCAAAGATGTGCCTAGAAACAAACTGCATTGTGCATATGTGCCTAGAAACAAACTGCATTGTGCATATTTTGAAACTTACCTCTGATGAAAGCATTGTCTACGCATTTCTGCTGTTTCCTTCCACTCTGAACTGCAGTACACCTTGGCGCTATGAAGTGTCGTGTGAGCAAAGACTGGCGTTGGTACCAATTCTATGAGGCTGCAGCTGCAGAGAAGGAAGAATCTGTGGAATTACGTTCCATTGCCTTCTCAGCAGTGCTTGCCAGAGTCAGTTGCATGTATCAGACAGAAATCTTGATTATTAATGTAAAATTGAAAGGAAGCATTTTGTGGCTTGGAGGCACTCTTGTATAAGTAGAATTGGTGTTAACTGAATCATGCTTCCTTCCCTCTAACATTTGTTCGTACAGTTACTATGGTCAAATATTTGTTTTGCTATTCTTATAACTTTATACTTATCGTCTTGTTTTCCAGATGGCTGTCCAATCAGTTGTGTTTCATGAGAGAGTACTGCGTATTAATAGCAGTGTTTGCTGCTAGTTTTGTTTGTAATGTATTTGTAGAAGTTTTTCTGACTAACTTGCATTTGGTACATACAAGTATCAGATACTCATTCCACATGCTAATTGTTAATTTACCACTGTAACTGGAAGCTTGAAATGCAGTAAAATACGCTAGTTGTGTTAATTTATGGTTAAATGATACAAAGTGTCTCTGATGCTGCCTTCTTGATGGAAGGGAATTGACGCTTCTAGAGAGGAAAGAGGTTTTTAAATGGTGGTTGTGAAGCAGTGTCTTAGGTAAGGGAACTGCAATACCAACAGTCTTCTGGGATTTTTTTTTTAGTTTACTTAAAAAGAAAAATTCTGATGGTTCTTGAAATATGGAACTTTGATAGTAATTATAGTAATGAAAGCAGTAATGGAGATCTGCAAGAGTGTTTAATCCAGTTCTGAGCAAGCCAATGTGAACTAGTATGTGCAACTGAAAGCAGTGAAGGAAGGCGTGGAGTGTATCCAGATATCTCATTCTTCCACTGATGACATGACTGCTTTAGTAGCAGCGTTGCCATCTGTATACCTTCAGTTACTGGAAACTTCCCTTTCTTGCTTGCTCTTAGGAGAAGAGAACAATCTATGCGCTGGAAATAAATGCTGTTGGAGCACAATCGCGGCTCTGCTTAATGAAAGTAAAGCTGTTTGGCTACTTTGTGCCTGTACTGTAATAACCATTTAACTTTTTTGGTGGTTGGGAGTGCCAACTTTGATCATGTGCAAGTGTGTGGGAAGAGTTGGGTGCCTGTAACAATCCTATACTGGGCTGAAATAAAGGACTTTGAATATTTCATAGAATATGCTGAGTTTTCATTATAAATGCAACATTTTAATTTTAGTTTAAACTCTTTGCTTGAAGGTAAGTCACTGCTAATAAGACTTCTTCAAAGTTAAGAATTAGAAAAGTCCACAGCCCCTCTAACACACTGAAGGGGAAAGAACAGTCACTAATGTAAGGAAAACTATTATTGCAGACTAAACAGCCCCTCTAGTTCAATGAATCTATATTCAAGATCTTCACTTCTTTGTTTAAAAATATTTTTGTACTAACTTACAGGATTTGACACTCTCAAATTAGACAAGCAATAATTTAATGTTTGGAATGACTTAGTGTTTGTTCTTATCTTCCCAGGACAGATGGTTCTATATATGTCTATGTAATCAGTACGCCTTTGCCTGTATGCCTGAGCATCTGACAAATAGCTACTAAAATAATTATTTAGAACTAATTTTAAATATGGGGTCTATCCTGCTAAAAACAGATTCTATGCAAATAAATTTATTTTCAGGACAAGTGGAAGGAGGAAGTGAAAGAATATAGAGCAGCATTGTCCTGGAATTAGCAAAGTGTCAGGCAAGCCAGCACTTCGTGGTGAATGTTCTAAACAAGGAATAAAGTTAATAGGGCATTCAGGAAAGGACACTATAAATAGAGCATAATTATTATTTCCTAGACACATGAAGTCTTCAAGTGCAGTGTTAAAGCTTGTTACTCCTATCCTGTGTGCATAGATACAAAATCTTCTTCAATTTCCTCTGATTTTAAAGAGAGTTTAGCAATCTTTTTAACACAATATCATGTGTACCACTTATATTTATTGGCATTCCAAAAAGGTAGAAAATCCCTCCATGTATGTCCAAACACAAATTCTTTCAAATAGATTTAAACACAAAGAATGAGCCTTTTGCTTCAGGTGAGAGAGAAGCAAATACATCAGGACGTACTACTAAATGTCTCTTGAGAAGCAACAGTTGCATATCAAATGATTACTAAATTCATAAATAGGAGACCTAAGTTGGCATTTCTCCAAATTTTTTTTCTATAAGACTGTATCATTCTGTATATTGTCTCTTAATTTGGATCAGTAGCACTGAAACACTTTTCAGTTCTCTGACTTCATATTTTGATTTTTAATTTGCGGAGCTCTTTCAAAAGATGCAAGTGAAAAATAAAGGGAACCGTTTTACCATAAAACCATCTCAGCTGTGAAAATCTGCAGTAGCTTCACCTTGATTCAGAAATGTATCTATTTATTTTCTGCCTGGCAGGAAAAGGGTATAAAAGAAGACATTTAATCCAGAAATGTTAGCTCTCCCAGGCTCTCTCTTTAAGTTAGTTTGCAAGAGCAGAGGATGCAGCTACAGATGAGCTCCAGATCCAATTTGCTTTCATGAAGAGCCCGTCTCTATTGATATAGTACGTAAGAGTAGCAGTCTGCCTGTGCTAAAACTCGTGAGTTTTCTGTGTGAACTTCCACATCCACACAGCAAAGATGGGAGATTCTCTAAGGACTTAATTCCTTTCAGGGAAGGAGATTAAGAACCATTCCATTTGCTGGAAAACCCAAGTTGCTCCTAAAGGTTCTTCGTGTTTTGCAGAACAGATCAAAATCCAGAGGTCTTGTACTACAAGTAAATACAGTTCTGTCAGTGAGAGTAACTGAATTTATATGCTTATCTGTCTTGCTTTCCTTCTTGTTTTCAGTAAAAATCTGTGAAGGAGCCATCTCTTTTTTCACTGGTATGTATTAGCTAAATTGTTTGCCTCAAGTATTTTATTTATGTTAAACCACATGCTATCTAGCCCTTTCCCTCTTTGAAGTGTTGATTGAATCACTCGTTTCCCAGAATGCTGTACTTAAAACCAGGGGTTGACAAATGGGAGCATATTTTAATGTAGATATGAAGTCTGTTTTAATTTTTTCTAATCACAAATGTTTGGTTTACTAGAATAAGCATTATTCTAGTTAATATTCACTTAACTTTTTCATAAATGATGAAATCCTACCTCTGTGCTGGTATAAACGGTTCCTATTGACTCTGAGGAAAGTGTGCTTTTATCTTCTGGATATTTTGGGTCATACCACTTCAGTGGACTTTTCTTACTCTTGTACCATCTATAGACCTCACACAGGAAAACTGGTGGGGGTTTTGTGTGTGGTTTTTGGTGTTTTGGGTTTTTTAATTAGCAAAATTAGCTAAATTCCTGTGACTGCCTCCTTTGAACTACTGGTTGCAAGGTGTGAGCAAGACTTAGTTTTGCATTTCCCGCTGAGCTTCCAGGAATCAAGTAAACTCTGTAAGACAATTCAATGTTTAACAAAACTGTTATGTAAAGTCTCTCTTCAAGAATAAGTACACTGTAAAACTAATGGGTTTTTTAAATGTTTTAATATATTTGGAAAAGCTATATTCAGAAATTATTTATTAGTTTGACACTGGTGTTTTCTTTCTAGTTATTTTTCCCTTAGTTGTATCTTGAATTTATCGGGCTTTTGTTGTGGGGTGGGGTTTTTTGAGTAAAGTTTTCTGTATAAGCAAATAATTTTCTTCAGCCCCTAAATAGAAAGTTCATTTTCAGTCAAATACGTGCCTGCAATATTGGTGTTTGCTTTAATCAGAAACAAGTGTGTACATGCTTGAAGATGGACGTCCTGCTGTGTCTTTGTTGGGAAAGCTTCATTTGGCTTAAAACACATTTTTTTTTAAAAAAAATCCTATTGCCAAACATTTTAAAGCGGTAGTGTGGATTCTTTATTTTACACACAAATTCTACCTCAGAGCAATTGCCTTTTATCCTTAACGTGAAGTTTTGTAACTAGGTAAAGATCATAGAGGGGCGATAGGAGTGTTTGCATAGTGTTCCTTTGAAATCTGCCCATTCCAAGAAAGACGATTCCATTTTTCTTGGGAGGATGCCCAGCTGCTATCAAAAACAAAATACTGGAAATGAGTAACAAAGTATTGCAGCAATTACCACTCTTGGGCCAATGTTTATCCCTGTAGTGAGGCACGTTACTGTGCTGTCATATTTCGAATACTCTACCTCCCTTTGCTGTTCTGATATGCACTCTTATCAAACTCTTATAAGTTCATTAGGTTCCCATTGTATTCTGAAATATCAGCATGATTCGAGTCATGACTAGTACAGTTTGTGAATAGTCTCTTCCTGTTGCATGAGCAAAAATGTAGCAAGGAAAAAGTGGTGTGGGTTTTTTGGGGTTTCTCTGTGTGTGTGTGTGTGTGTTCTTTTCTGGTTTTTGTTTGGTTGTTTATTTTTTTCCTGCAGGTAAGTGGCACATATTCTGTAAGAACTTCAAACAGAACTGTATGGTACATGAACATAATAATGGCATACTTAGAGCAGGCAATTTGGTCAAATCAAGCTTGTAGACAAGGCATCAAGGTTTGCTTCTGAAAAGATGGATTGAGTAATAGTTCAGTTGGCAAGGAGTAAGAAGGAAAGCAGAGCAGGTTTTTCAGCATGAAGGGCAAAACTTGGAGTTGATGTTTATAGTTTCATCTCCAGCATGCTTTGGTCCTTCTCCATTGTCAGAAAACTTGTAGTCCTCTTACGTAGGACTGTCAGCAATGCATGTTACTCCATGAATAGGCAGCTATTAAATATGTCACTTTTGATTGTGATTTTGTCCAGAGTGATTTGTATCTCTCCCAGTTATTCTCCAGTCTTCACCCAGGATCTGTTTTCTTGTTGGAAGGGTGTACTAAGTGTTATATATTTGCAAAGTTCTCCCAGTGATGCAATAAATTAATAAATGCAAAAGCCACTTCAGAAGATCCCTTTAAGGGCTACTTAAGACAACCAGATCCAGATAGTGGCTGGAGATTTTGATAATTTATATCTCGGCTTTCAAAGAAGTCAATTCTAATGCCTTGTGATTTACATGCAGAGTTCCCTTGTATTCCTTAGACTCCAGCTAGGCCAAGGCACTAACCGCCTTCTTGTCTGAGCTACTGAACTCTTCCCTGAGCTTTTAAGACCAAATAAAGCTACAGGCATGAGCTTGTACTAAAAAAAAATTAACCACTGATGATGCACGGATGAGACTGAGCATGTCTGGTGTGGACGCTGCCTGTGAGTTTTACATTTACGTTCAGTACTTTTCTTTGATGTAGCTACTTACCTTGTGTCACATTGTACTTGCAGTGTAGTACCATTCAGAAGTATTGGGTTCTGGAAGCTTTTAAGAAGCAACTGAAATTATATGACAGTTGAGGGGGGGAAAGTGCAAAATAAGGCTCACACTTTCCACAAGGCCATAGAAAAGTTCTTCCAGAGATTTTAATCCTTTTGTTTCTTCTGAAAAGGAGCCTTGTTTAAAAATTAAGCTTTTTTTAGAAGCCTCTGTGTTGATTTTTTTTTTTTTTTTTAAATTCTCCTACCCACCTTCCAGTCTGTGCACTGCAGCACGCTTCTCTATATGACTTGTTTCATTTTTAATAAACTGATTTGGAGATAGCCCATGACCACAGCTCTCAAAAAAAGCCATGCTTAGATATTACTCTCTCTTTTTGCTATTCAGTAAAAATGCATCCAAAACTAAAGAAGAGCTAACAGTGTATTGTCCACTAAGCTGTCAAGTAGTTCTCTTGTTTGAAACAGAGTCTGGGTTTGCCCTAAGGTGTCAGACCACGCCTGACAAGTTATAAATTTGATGATTCATAAAGTGTGGTTAACTGGGGGGTTGGGAATGTCTAAGGAAGCTAATCCTGTTTGATAGAGAAAACAGTGGTAGTCATCAGCTAACAAAGCAAAAATATGCTCACTGCAAAAGGTAAATTTTTAACAGAACCTCATCTCAATTTACATAAATGCCAGTGTTTTGAAAGGTATTTTCTTTCTGTGCTGTTATCTAACAGAAAAAAAAAATGCATGGTTCTGTACTCGGGCACTCCTAGCTCATTCTCCATTGCAGTTCCTAGCTTCCAATATTCAATATGTCATTTAATAAATACATTTTTTATTTTATATGCCATTTGTAGTTTTAACATTGCTTTCAAGCTTGCTTTTTTTTTTCCCTAAGGCTGTAGAGAGATTTGGAAGAGGGAAGGGTTGGTTTTCAGTTTGTTCTTAATGAGGGATTTAATGTATTTCTTAATGAATCAGTGATTAATGCATTAAAATATGACCAAAGGCTCTTTTGCAAGAGCCTTACTTGTTCACTGAAGTTAAAAGCTTATTTATATGGAGATTTCATGATCAATCTTCTGATTGATGCTTGTTTAAGTTTTTGTACAAATTGTATTTCAAGTAGCAACTTAAATATTTCTGTACACTGTTAGTACATCACCACATGCAGCAAAACCACAAGACCCTGAGGTACTCAAATATCTGAATAAAACAAGCCACAGGATGATGTATAAACAGATACAAATATGGGGTGAAAAAAGTTGCAAGGTGCTAGCAGTCTGTGTACTGTATGCATATCTAAGATACCAAATAAATAAGGCTGTGGCAACAGCAAAAGAAACCATAAGCAAGGCCAGTTACTTCAGTCCGCAAATGAAGGTTAAGGCATGCAGCTCATCTTTGCTCTTGGACAAAACCCAGCAATAGAGACAGACAGTGTTTTAACAACTGCCTTTGCAGCTGCCTGTTCCTTTAGCTGGTGGGAGCAGTGTGTTAATCCAGAAAATAGAGGCTTATTTTGTGTGTTCAGTGTTCAAACACTTCATTGCAAATACCTGAAGTTTTAGGTAAGCTGCATTAGGCTTGATGGGAAAAAAATCGTAACTTAAATGTGTGTGGTGGGGGTTGGTTGTTTTTTAGATCTTTTATCTGTGTGGCTCTAAGGTACTGTGTAAGAGTCCTGTTTGCAAACTACCAAAGGATGATTGTTCCTTGCTAACTTACCCTTACTGATGTAACAGGTGGACTAGGTGATGTGGGGATAAGTGTAAGTCAGAATGAGCTGTAGTGATGCTCATGAGGTGGGGTTACTGTAGAAAGATGGCCAAAAGCAAGAAAAGTGAGCTTCTTCCTGAAGCACTGCAAAAGAGGGAGGAAATAGCTTGAAATATGTACACATAATGAAAGAGGAAAACTCAGGAAATGGTAATGTTAAAGAAAGCCTATGAATGATAGCAGGTAGCAAGTTAGTTGCTAAGTTACAAGGCAATTTTGGACAGCAGCTATGTAGGCAAGGATGGTTTAATGGGTCTGTGCCGAAATTCCCATGTACAGAGATGCTATGGAAGTGTTATGTCAGTGGCAAATCATCACAGACAGAGCACTATGATTCTGTTGCTGGGAAAGAGACCTGCGCTGCTGGGGAAAGGAGCTGCCTTGCTCTCTGCTCCACATACTGCTGGGGGAAGGAGGGAGCACAGGCCTTTGTGCCTCACTCTGTCCCACACTCACATGAGTCCTCCAAATTCCAGCTCCTACTGGGATAATTATACAGGGAAATCCAGCTTTTAAGAGCGGAGAGGTAGTTCCCACCTATTTTTCACAGAGCTTCCTACAAGGGCCACAAGCACTTAAAAATTGTGCCCTCTCAGAGGAGATCCCAGCCTGCCTGAGGATAGGAAACAATGGGCCTCGGCATAATCTTTTCTGCACTGGGGATGAAATGGGACTGTTGAATGACAAAAAGGGACTCTGATCTTTTGCTGGGATCCTGAGGGCTGAAGGGCTTTTCTCCCAGAGTGGATTCCAGCTTTTCCAAAGACAAAGACGGGTGAACTCGGTAATGAGTCCCTAGCTAGCCAGCTTAATAGATTCGCTCTATTTAAACCTTGTCTCAAGAGACCTGTATGCGGGTTGCTGCCTTTTTTTTTATAACTTGTGGTCTCTGCTACCATAGAGCTCAGATCGATGAAACTGCTCATCAAATATGTAGCTAGCATTTATGATGGAGATTGATAAATATGGCTAAGCACAGCTTGGTATTACACAGGTTTTGTTTCTTGCACTGGTGCAGTGGACTGACACAGGCTGTTCATAAGTAGCCTTATGATGGGAAGACAAAAAGTGTTCTGTTTGCTGGTGTTCAAGAAAGACCAATTCAAACTACAAGTGTGCTGGAGAAGGGCTAATAGGATGTTCAAAAACTTGATTTATTTAGCCTAACAAATGAAAACTGACGCTAAGCTGATTCTGGGTGTACTCTCAGGGATAGTATGTTAGTAGCAAACACTAGAAAAAAGAAAGAATAATTTAAGGTGAAGGACACAAACTTGGCGTAAGTACATTTAGGATGGAAAGTATAAAGATGTTCCTGACCACCAGAGAATTTAGGATTTGGAATAGCGGTCCAGCAGAAGAATCAAGAAGAAATCTGGTTGAAAGCTCAGCATGAACCAAGATGGGTCACATTGAGCTGTGTGGTGCTTATGTTAGCAAAGACAGGACTCCATAGAGAGCTTGCCTCTATTGTAGATTTATATAAACACTGGAGGGAAATGCTTTTTATATTTTGGCTAGCTGGAAACTTTTACCAGAGTTGTAGCTACAATATTATATACATCGGTTCAAGTGTCAGAACCATGTCAGTATTTTTTTACAGTCATTTCAGTAGATCATAAAACACATGACATGCCCTAGTGTTCAATGAGTATGAAAAATGCGATTTTTAAAGGTTTGGGGTTTTTTTCAGTCTTCTAATCTTCTGCCAGTGCATTTGAGATAATTGACTGTAAAACTCTAGACAGCACTAATTGGCTACTCCCCTCAATATAGCATGAATTTGAAAGGGGAAACATTTAGATCCTGAAGTGCACTAAGCCTTATTTTCATCTTGAAATAATCTTTTAAATTTCTTTAAAGATATTTTTTTAATACATGTGAACACCTAATTATAGCTAAAGATAATTTGCACTTCAATTATCCTCCCTTCCTGCCAGGTCCTCTGCAGATGAACAATTCCAGGAAAAGTCTTCACTTTGGGTGCTCTCTACCTCACTGCACCTTAATGGATCTTCTGTTCTGCTCCCAGAAGTCCAAAGGTGAAAAGGGTGGTGTGTGTGTGTATATATATATATATATATATGTGTACATGTGTGCATATGTGCAGGGAGGGCGAGGAAGGACACATCTTCCCTGTTTTACATTCCCTGTGCTCAGCCCTTGTGTTTATGCACACAATTACGTCTGTGCACACAGTCCTGGTATGAACAAAGGAGTTTCTCACACGGTTAGGAAAACCATTTTTTAGAGCACCAAAATCCTAGGCCCATAAGCAATTTGGTCGTTTTACAGTCTTCTCCACCTCTTCCTATGATCTGCACCTTCCCTTCCCTACTCATCATCAAACTGCAAAAGCCAACTCATTTCACCAGAGCCTTAGCACCTTGCTCCCCTTCAGTCTAGGTTCCTCCAGGGGTACTTCTGCTGCTCCTCACTGTCCTGGTCCTGCAAGACCTCTTGCTGGAGATCTGGAGCAGCATTTCAACAGCTGGCCTCAGCCCAACTGAGACTGATAGGAAGTTGCAGCCATTTTGAGGAGAAATGGATAAAGTGGAAGCTCTTCCTGGTAGGGGTGACACTGTTGTGGGTGTCTA
>NW_010170377.1:0-672 GCF_000695765.1 Mesitornis unicolor | reverse complement strand
CATGCCCCGTGGCAGCTGCCGTCTATCACACGCCGCAGCGACACGACGACCCGACATCTTCTTTTTACCTATCCTGTATCACTTGTAAACACCAACACAGACAACAGGGTCTCCTTCCCACTTGTTTTCAGCACCGCAGAGACAGTTAAAAGTTGCCTTCAATCACACTTCTTCAGAGGCCCGAAGTACTGAACCTAGTTTCAGCTGCCGCTTGTCACGCAGCAGCCAAGGCCCCCCTCACAAGTGTGAGCAGGACCACTCAGGCAACAGGCAACGGTGACAGCACCGCAGCCCCACGCTCCTTTTATGCTGCTACTCACAAACCGCACTTGCTGACCGTCTGCTGCCGCTCAGCTTCTCCTTGAGAGCCTGTGCGGTTTTGGAAGGTGCCGGGGGCTGTGGGTCACCACTGGTGTGACACGAGGGGTCCACGGGCTGGCGAAGGTACCTCAGGCCAGGTGTCCCCGGTGCTGCGCTGTGCTGAGGCGGGCGTCCCCTTCGCACTTGTCCTCAAGAGCCGACGGCACGTGGAGCGCTGCCCTGGGTCACAGGTCTGGGCGAGTACAAGGCAGAGGCCTGCTTCACCCCTCCGCCCGGCCTCCCGCTCCTCGGGTCTGCGAGCTGCCACCCGGGGCACCTACCTCACCAGCTAGACACAATGGCCCCCGCCCC
>NW_010170376.1:0-998 GCF_000695765.1 Mesitornis unicolor | reverse complement strand
ATAAA
This sequence comes from Mesitornis unicolor, assembly GCF_000695765.1. NCBI lineage: Eukaryota > Metazoa > Chordata > Aves > Mesitornithiformes > Mesitornithidae > Mesitornis > Mesitornis unicolor. The sequence continues at coordinate 993 of NW_010170376.1, read as the reverse complement.
ATAAAATAAAATATAAAATAAAATAATAAAATGTTCTTGTGGTTGTTGCCACAAGAGCTCCTACCCGCTCCCACGGAGCTGGCCGGGAGGGAGCACCGGGAGCCCCGGGGGGAGACCTCGGCCACGGGGATCCACCTGCCAAAGAGGGCTGCGGGGCAGCAAAACGCCGACTCCACATGCCTGAACCAAATGCCTCATTGAGACAGGCGGGGGAGTAGTCAATTTAAAGGAGAAAAAATTTTATAAAGTCAATTTAAGGGAGAAAAAAAAGAGTTCTGATCGGCTGATGGCCTTTTTTTTTTCTTCTCTATTCTTGAGAACTTTTGGAGACTCTCCGCACCCCGCCAGCTCTCAGTCCCACAAAATTTAGCGTGAGATGTAAAGCAGAATCGGGTTAAAACGGGAGATGGGAAGAGAGGCTGTCTGAAACTAAATACTTCAGAGAGGAGAGCAGAAAAATTTAAAATCTGCCCAAGGCAAAATTCTTCCCTCGCAGCCCCGCACGCCTGGAAAGAGCGGGACAATTACAAGGCAAATTTTTCGGGTAGATCGACAGGGTTTTCTCTTTCGGGAGACCGCATCATTTCTTATCCCGCAGTACAAACCCGTGATTAAAACTCATCCCTCGCTCCGTTTGTGGATGCGCGGCTGGAAGCGTCTGTGTGTGAGTGTGTGTGTCTGTGTGTGTCTCTGTGTGTGTACGTGTCTGGGATCCGACCATCTGGTTTGTTTCACTCCAAGGTTTCCTTTTTCTAAATCATTTCGGGACGGGTGTAGTTTAGGTACTTTTTCTCGTTTCGATTTGTTTCTGCAGGCGATCTTGCCTGGCAAAGCCGAGGCTAAAACCGACTCGGGAAACAGGAGCCGCTCGCAGATGGAGCGATCGGGACTCCTTCGCTGTCGTTTCCTTCAGGGTCGTTCCCGACTTTAACGGGGACGATATTTTTGTCTTGAAACGGGCAGGAATCGTACCCATGGGGTCCGATCAGGATG
>NW_010170375.1:0-3294 GCF_000695765.1 Mesitornis unicolor | reverse complement strand
GCTTCCCCTCTCTTCCCCCCTTGCTTCCCCTCTCCCTTACATTACTTCTACATTGCTTTCTTCTCCAGGAGCATCGCACTCGCAGTCCTTTAATTCCCAGTTGCCCCACTTTGTTGTTCCTTGCAGAAGCTGCTTTTCTCTCCTTAAAAAAATAAATAGAAATCAGAAAACCCCGTAAATGCTTCAAGGGTTGGAGACTTCCATGAGTTTATCTCCCACCCCGTGAATAAAGCGAGGGCAGAAAACCAGAGACACCCAGCGGAGCTGGAATGGCTCGGTTTTAACACAGTTTCCCTTCGTTTCCAACCTCTCCACAGGATCCAGTTCGTTTGCTCGTTGTGCAAATACCGCACCTTTTACGACGACGAGATGAGCAGCCACCTCGAGAGCAAATTCCACAAGGAGCACTTCAAGTTTGTGGGAACCAAGTTGCCTCAACAAACGGCTGATTTTCTCCAGGTGAACCTGAATTCGTTATCATCAACAACAAATATAAATAGATACTGAAATACAGTGAAATAGGGAACTGCTGGAGAGAGTCCAGCGTAGGGCTGCAAAGATGATGAGGGAGTGGAGCATCTCCCTTCTGAGGAGCGGCTGAGGGAGCTGGGGCTCTTTAGTTTGCAGAAGAGGAGACTGAGGGGAGACCTCATTCATGGTTATAAATATTTAAAGGGTGAGTGTCACGAGGATGGAGCCAGGCTCTTCTCGGTGACAAACAATGATAGGACAAGGGGTAATGGGCACAAACTGGAACACAGGAGGTTCCACTTCAATTGGAGAAGAAACTTCTTCTCAGTGAGGGTGACAGAGCCCTGGCCCAGGCTGCCCAGAGAGGTTGTGGAGTCTCCTTCTCTGCAGACATTCAAAACCCGCCTGGACGCCTTCCTGTGTAACCTCATCTGGGTGTTCCTGCTCCGGCAGGGGGATTGGACTGGATGAGCTTTGGAGGTCCCTTCCAATCCTGAACGCTCTGTGATCCTGTGATACAATCCCGTGGTGGGAGTTGTAGGGCTTTTTTAAAGAAATCCACCTAAAAATGTGGGGGGAAAAAGATTAATATGAAATATTTTTGCTGCACAGGAATACGTTGCTAATAAAACCAGGAAAACTGAAGAGCGACGTAAAGCAATCGAAGACATCAACGCCGTTATCCAGCAGATTTACAGGGACCAAGATCTCACGCAAGGTAAGATTTCCCTCCCTGCCGTGGGTATCGGCCGCATTGACACCTCAGTAAAGAGTAAAATAATAAAAGATGCTAAAAAAATGGGAGGGGAGGAATCTGCTGGTGTTGCTTGAAAGTAAAACCAGTGTGTTTTGAGGTTGTGGTGGCGAAAAATGAGTTTATAAAGCAGGCTGGAGTAACATCCAGAACATGGCACAAATCTGGATTATTTTCCGGTTAATAAAAGGTTTTTTTGAATTCATTTTCAGATGTGGGCATGGAGCATTTTATTAAGAAGGTGGAGGCGGCTCACTGTGCTGCCTGCGACCTCTTCATCCCGATGCAGTACGGCATCATCCAGAAACACCTCAAATCCATCGACCACAACCACAACCGCCGGGTGAGTGGGGTTGTTCGGGTGGTTTGGGTTCGCCTGGGTCCTGAGACCAGGGAGGACTTCGCTTCCTCCTCCTCAACGCTTCCCTCCGTGGTTTGCAGTCAGTTTTGGTGTCCTGGTCACCCCAGAAACTTCTCTCTGTGGTCTCTGGACAACGTTGATGGTGTCCTCAGAACCTTATCTCCATGGAGTTTGTAGTTAATTTTGGTGTCCTGGTGTCCCCAGAACCTTCTCTCCAGAGTCTCCATTCAATTCTGATGTCCTGGTGTCCTGAGAAACTTCTCTCCATGGAGTTTCCAGTTAATTTTGGTGTCCTGGTGTCCCCAGAAACTTCTTTCTGGGGTTTCCAGACAATTTTCATGTTCTGGTGTCCCCAGAAAGTTCCCTCAATGGAGTCCGGAATTAATTTTGAATGTCCTGATGTCCCCAGAAACTTCTCTCCATGGTTTCTGGACAATTTTGAGGTCCTGGTGTCCTCAGAACCTTCTCTCCATGGTTTCCAGTCAATTTTGATGTTCTGGAGTCTCCAGAAACTTCTTCTCTCAGTGGTCTCTGGACAATTTTGGTGTCCTGCTGTCCCCAGGAAGTTCCCTCCATGGAGTACACAGTTAATTTTGAAAGTCCTGGTACCCCAGAAACTTCTTTCCAGGGTCTCCATTCAATTTTGATGTTCTGGTGTCCCAAGGAAACCTCTCCATGGTCTCCAGACAATTTTGAGGTCCTGGTGCCCCCAGAACCTTCTCTCCGGGGTCTCCATTCAATTCTGATGTCCTGGTGTCCTGAGAAACTTCTCTCCCTGGATCTCCAGTCAATGTTGATGTTGTGGTGTCCCCAGAACCTTCTCTTCATGGTCTGCAGAGAATTTTTATGTTCTGATGTCCCCAGAAACTTTTCTCCATGGTCTCCAGTCAATGTTAATGTCCTGGTGTCCTCAGAAACTTCTCTCCATGGAGTTTCCAGTCAATTTTGATGTCCTGGTGTCCCCAGAAACTTTTCTTCGTGGTCTCTGGACAATTTTGGTCCTGGTGTCCCCAGAAACTTTTCTTCGTGGTCTCCAGTCGATGTTCCGGTGTCCCCAGAAAGTTCCCTCCATGGAGTTTCCAGTCAATTTTGGTGTCCTGGTGTCCCCAGAAACTTCTTTCCGGGATCTCCATTCAATTTTTGAGGTCCTGGTGTCTCCAGAAACTTCTGCAGATTTTGTGGAGAGTTAATGGTGACATTTGGGTGTCCCCAGAAGCTTCCCTGTGCCAAATCCGGTGCCCAAGGTGTCGCTGGGATTAAAGCACCTTCGGCGAAGGCCCGTGCCGAGCCGACAAGCAGATCTCACGTCTCTCGCCCTGTTTCTTGCAAAGTAAACAGCTTTGTGGCTTCCCCGCTTCCCTCTTTCACGTAGGATGTTGGCAGCAGCTTTGCTCTCCCCACAAGCAGCGATCCGAGGTGACGGCTGTCAGGCGACAGCTCTTTTTAGGTTAAAAAGCAGCTATTTCGGTACGCGATTGTAAATCTTGAGGCGTTCCCAGAACCCAGACGCGCCGAATTTCAACTGCAGTCCCCAGAGCCCGACAGATGAAACGATGGACGTGGGTGAAACCACCCACGGGCTTTTCCTCGGCTGTCTGACACCTCTCCAAAGCACAGAGTCTGGGGAATGTATAGAAAATCACAGATTTCTTCGATATTGCTGTGTTACCTACCAAATTCCAGTATAAATTGGGGAATGACCGATTAG
>NW_010170374.1:286-24264 GCF_000695765.1 Mesitornis unicolor | reverse complement strand
ACCCCCGGGGCCGCCGGGCGGCGGCCCCGGGGGGGGGAGGGGGGACGGGACGACGCCGCCCGCCTGGTGTCTCCCAGGGGGGTCATGTCATTGTTACCCCGGATTTTTAATTACTCCTTTTTGCCTAAACTTTGGGATGATGTTGAGCGGGTTTAAAAGCAAGGATTAAAGGATGCTTTCCTGCCTGAAAACTCTCGGTAGCAAAGTTTAAGCTTAACAAAATCAAGTTAATTAGATTAAAAAGAAATCTGGTTTTAGAATCTGTTTATCAGGGGGTTATCTCTCTTATTGACTAAAATGTTCAAGTACCAATGTCAAAGTAAACTCTCAGGCCCTGACCTGCAAAGATTTCTGGCCACACTTGATGCTCCTGGCAGTAATAACATCAGTGAACAGCTAAAGATGTACATAAATGTGACATGCATATAAATGTGGCCCGCTGCCGCCTCCATAGGTACTCAGCCCATGCATGGGTCTTGCATCATCAGTGGAACTGGCCATAGTTCACATATGCGTACTTGCAAAACCCATCAGGAGAAATTAAAACTGTAAATAAATTAGTTTAGTGCACACAGTCCCAATCATGCAGAGGTGTATATATATATGTGCAGGCTTAGCTAATACTTAGCTGTTTTCATTTAAAGTGTGGAACTACACAAGCTACAGATGATTCTTTCCAAATTTATGCACATGAAAGATGTACGAATACCAGCTCATCAGGTAATCATCATATCAGATAGGCTATAATTATAAGAAGAGTTTCAGTGTGCCACCCAACTGATAATTTACATCACACAGAATATATCTTATAAAACTGTAGATCTAACATTGGCTAGAAAGTGAGATTTTTCTCTCAATCACTGCAAGTCCAACTTAACTCCTTGATAAAAGGCAAACACCAAGAGATTTAAACAAAGAGAGCAACGATGACTTCTACCACAGACATTTGTAGCAGGATTAATTAACAAAGGCTATCAACTTCTTGAGCTGGGCTCAATCTTTCAGTTACACGCATTCATAACTGTACCGTAGAGCTTTACAAAACAGTGAAATAACTCTTCAGCTTAGGCTTGAGCATGAGCAAAGGTGTTTCTGTGAGCAGAGTCTAAAGATAAATGATGAGCACAGCATTATTGTTTGATTAATTATCAAATAGTACATTTTACAATAAAGAAAACTGCTTAGATTTAAAGCTAAGAACACCACTGGAAGAAAAATGTCAGTCAGGTGCTAAACAATTTCTGAACAGAACTGAAACTTCTTTTGTGGTGTAGAAGTCAGACAGGAAAAATAAAAAATCAATGACTGACTTCTTTAAAGCTTAGTTCTTCAAGTACTCCACAAGCAGAGTCTAACATAACATCCATAGCCGAATTCAGACTCCAGCCATAGGATAAGTCAAGTTATAGGCAGAACAATCTTCTCTATGTCAAATATTCTGGTTTATATTACAAACTTCACCACATTTATACGTCTCTCCTTTGCTCTGGAGAAAGCTGTCAGAAAGTTGTCTCAGCTGCAGTTTGAAATAAAAATAAATTGATAAATCCGAGTGTCCATCAACTTCACAAAGGTGTTTGCTATTATTTATTTTACCTAGATCGTAAAGCAAATACAGTGATGGGTGACCAGAGTCATAGAACACCATCATCTACCTTTTAATAGTGGCAGATTTTACCCCAGCATATCAATTCAGTGTTCACATATGACATGATTCTTTTCTTTAAACATCACCGATGTACGTATGTCAAATTACACAAAAGTAAAATGGCTTAAGTTGACAAAATTACATTGATTAGTTAATTACTTTATCAAGCCAATATATCACCAACTTTTCAGTTTCTAAGGTTGATGCTCATCAAGTTATTCAAAATTGCCTTTTGCTTTAAAAGTGTCAGCCAAACAGGTAAAGCGCACACTGCTGTTATTTCATATAACTTCCAAGTATTCTCTTTCTTGCTCTTTTTTGCTTTTTCAAACTGGTTGTTGCATTTTCCCCATCCCTTTCACAGCGTTTTTTTTTCCCTATACATTCCCATTCAAGATCTAATTCTGCAGTCTGGGCCTCAGGCTGTCCTTTAGTAAACCTCCTTCTGCTAGTGAAGTATTTCCCCACGATGTCGTGAATACATCAGTATTCCAGCAGAGGGAGGAAAGCAGCAGCAGCAAGATCGGTCCATCAGTTCAGGGCACAAGACCGATTAGTCAGACGGCAGGAGCAGGGGCAGATGAAAACCTAATTTTAAAAGGACTGGGGGTGGAAGGAATTTTCTTTTCCTACAAACTCACTACACTCAGTATGTGTTTGGGTTTTTTTTTTTTTAAGCAAGCAAGTTGAATTCTCTTAAATTGTTCCCATAGTGCTATACATGGATGCATTGATGATTTTAGGGAAAAACAGAGAAACCCCTGAAAATTGTTAGAAGGAGATGAGAACTGAAAACACATGTACAAGCTGTAGACTTTGAACAGAGGTGACTATCATGGATCTGAGACATGCAGGTCAGGAGTGCTCCCTTGGCAATCAGCAGAGAGCCAGGGATACTTTTGGGATTAGTTTGGTCCTGCACCCTTTCAAGAAGCCCTTCTCTTGCCACTGACCACAGGAGGAGACAAGAATGACCATGCACATAAATTAGGCACCTCCATTAGGCACCCAGAATTAAGTGGGATGAATCTGCTCAGGAGTGGGCAGAACACTCAGGTGTGGAAAGTGCTGACACACCTGTAAGAGACCAAGAAATGGTCCAGAAATGCTACAATTCAAAGGGCTTAACTGAGGAAGCAAAATAGCCCAAGAAGAAGCATTGGGACTGAGACGGTGTGTGAATAACCACAGACTGCTGGTGTGTGGGAATGAGAACAGGTATTCAGAGAACTGAGAGAAAAAACCATGGAGGAGTATGTTAAGCTCAGATAGAAAGTGGAGAAGGAAAAATGTGAGGCAAGAAAACAGCAGAAAACAGTGGATGATGTAGAGAAAACAGCCAAATAATGGGGTGAAGAAAGCAAAACAAGCAAACAAAAAATATAACACATCCTGCAAAAGGAAAGAATGGCATCAAGAAGAGGAAACAAAACACATAAAAAAGCAAAACCCACCGTTTTAAGGCTTGCTAAATAAATATAAGAGTATGTCAAACATGGCTGGCGATACTACAATGAAATGTATGCCAACAAACAGCACGCAACTGCTGAAAACTGCAGAGGACGGTTATTTTGCGGAACGACACTGCAGGCATTTTTTCACCTGTACCGGCAGGTCTCATTCTTCTGCCAGGTGGTCCGGGAAAGCCGCTCAAACAGGGCACACCCGCCTCAGCTGCTCAGTTACAATCTGTAAGACAGCCTGCGCTCACAGAGATGGTAATTCTTAACTGGAATGAGAAAGGCAGGATGGATCTCCTGTGTGACCTGGTCTGGGTGATCCTGCTCTGGCAGGGGTTGGACGGGATGAGCTTTCGAGGTCCCTTCCAACTCCTCGTATTCTGTGGTTCTGTGATCTGCAAACGAACTCTACAAAGAACAGAAGTGGAATGATATGATTCACGATGTTTTTCCACACCGAAAGTGAAAGGATGCATGAACTGAAGTGTGGAGGGAGAGAAGAGGAGAACCTCTGAGGGTGACACTTTCTCAGTACTCAGAAGAAAGAAAAATGGTCAATACACAAAGAAGTCTGTCAAGGAAAAGATCAGAGGGGCATTATGGCATTAAAGGAAATCAAATCAGTTAATTCTAGCCAAAAGGTATGAAATGGTCAAGAAGGGCTGAGAAACTAGAGAACAAATGTTATCGGTGAAGACTTGTTGGTAGATGAGGGTCAGGATGAAATGTCACCTCAAGTAGCTGACACGCTGAAGTGAAGGCCCGACCCTCCCGTCAGCTCCTGCTGACAGCGGTGGAGCTGGGAGTGCAGCTTGTGCATTTTAAAATGTCTCCAGTATGAGAAGCATAAGAACATAATTGGGCAAGTAGGGAAGCAAGAGATAAAAAGTTCCTGTAAATCAGGATGTCCAGATGATGAGAGAACTATCCAGCCATAACAAAACAGACCATTTCGTTTAAGCCCCATTGTAGTAAAACATTAATACATTAAGTAAAACACATCATGGTAATCTGTAGTTCTCTCTCACCTACAGTGAAATCAAGCAACGTCTCCCTTTATAACTATACACAGGACCATGATCCCACAGAATAATAATCAGGAGCAGCACACAATAAATATTATACAGCAAACCATGCCAGTCTATTACCCTTTTCCCACAGATCCTGGGAACAGGTTGATGTGTATAATTTTCTTTATGAGTAACACTTCAAAGGGGGAGCTGAAGATGCTCAGAAGTGCTGGAATACAGCTACTTTAAATACTGGAATATGAAGTTATTGTGGATACCCACTATAAACCACCTGTACTAGGGGAAAGAACAATATTGCTAAGATTAGAACACTAACTTAAAGTATTATTTTCTGAGGAGAAGGAATAGGGGAATGGAGACTAACAAATGTAAGCACATCTGCAAAGAATTCTGCATTAGGATTAGAATGCAGTAGATGCCCCTACATATTTATCTAAACATTACAATGACTATACTGAAGATAGTACATTTTACTACCCTAATTATAAGCCAATTTAATTGCCATGCGTTAATAAAATACACAGTATCTAGCAAAACATTGCAACCACTTTATCAAATATGTCTTAAATGCAATGCAAATTTCTGCAAGAATTGATGACATTGCAATCTAAAGCAGAATAAAGAGCACAAGGAATACAGAAACAGAATCTTACCCTGTTTAGATATCACTAAACATTGCCAGTTCGTGAGGAGAATTTTACAGAGAAAACACTGAAGAGTGACATCAAGTTTTCAAGTGTTAAATAGGTAAAAGCAGACAAAATACATCCAGTTAATGATTTGGAAATGAAACTAATGTTTATTAACTTCACATAAGGTATTGAATCACCTTTTGAATTTGGAAATGTTAAAACAATTTTGGCAACCTAACTATGCAGATGAATAATTTTAATCAGAAGAATCAGAAAAGGGTATGACCTTTAAAATTCTCTTTTATACATAGAGAATATGATATTACAATTTAGAATTATTAAAATACACAGCTATTTGAATTTGTTGAAATCAAAGCACTCGATGGGAAGAGTTTGATATCAACACTCTCCCAACAGAACCTGACTACCACGAAGGTTTCATAACCCTGCCTGGTTTCTTGCCAGCTCGTCTACGTGGCTCCTTGGCACTTCATTGAGGCAGAAGACTCTGGGTCGAAGCACAGCCCACAAGACTGAAGAGTTCCTTGAGACAACAACGATGTCTACCTACGATGTGAAGCTGCCCAAGTCCTCATATCCTCAAGAGTTTGACATTTTAACATCAGATCAAGGATCCTGAGAATCCTGACACATGGAAATTTAAATTTATACCATTCTTTTCACATTGCTGCTTGCTGATGCTGTCTCTACTGGCCACACATGTAGCAAGTTAGCAACAAAATACCATAAAAATTGGACATGGCCAAGCTTGTGGGACTTGACAGGATGCATGCAACGGTGCTAAGAGAGTTAGTTTGAAAGGTCATGGATGTGGAACATGAGATTGGTGGCAAACTGGCTAATCTGCTGTGCTCAAAGGGTGTTAATGGCCCTAAATCAAACTGGCAATCAGTAACAAACAGAGTTCCCTGGGGGTCAATACTGGGCTATTCAATATCTTTTAAAATGATCTGGATGATGGGAGTAAATGCATACTCACCAAGTCTGCAGAGGACACGAAACTTGGAAGACAGGTAGATAGACACGAAGGAAGGGTCACTGTGTACAGAGACTGGGACAGGCTGGGAGACTGAGCCAGTTCAAGAGACACATAAACAAACTGGACACAGTCCAGCAGAGGACCACTAAAATGATAAGAAGGTTGGAAAAGGTGCTGAAGAAATGAGAAGGAATTAGGTTTGCTCAGCCTGAAGAAGAGAAGGCTCAGGTGGGATGTAATCACAGTTTTACAGTAAGTAAAAGATAGTTAGAAGATGGAGGTACTCTTCACAAGAAATACAGGACAGGGCAAAAGGCGACAGGCTCAAGTTGCTTCAGAATTTCTGTTTGGATACAAGAAAAAAAAACATTCACTGTGAGAACAACTAAATATTGGAACCAGTTGCCCACAGAAATGGTGGACTTTCCCTTGCTGGAAATATTTAACACTTGGCTTGACCAGGCATCAGATAAACTGCTTTTAACAGAAGGCTGAACCAGATGATGGCCAGAGGATTCTTCCAATCTAGACCTTTCTATGTTTATATGAACATCTGATAAAGATGTTGTGGCCCTTTTTAGTGATGAGGAGCAAGGAAGCAGGTAAAAACAATGCCAATTTTAGTCTGCAACCCCAGGCACTCTGGCTTCACTAACCTAGTCACTTCTCAGGCTGCTGGAAAATCCAGGAGAAGCATTTTGTTATGGAAACCTCAGATATTACAGTTTCCAATGCTACATATTGCAAGAGTCACACCATGACAAACATTCCTCTCTCTTCTTGAGCCCAGATAAATTATCCCACTTCAATAAGCCCTGCAGACCAGCTCCATGTTGACTGGCTCTTTCTGTAATGGCTCTTTCTGCTGCAGTCTATTTTAAAATACATAAAAAGATGATTTGCACGGCAAATACTAGCCAGGCTGTAACAGACTGGATTCTTTAAGTCGATGCATAAGAAAAACTCTGAGAGAAGTCTTTTCTTTAATGATGTCAAGCAAAAATATGCAAAAGGGTGAAATGCATGTGATGATAACGAAGATGTAAAGGAAAAAGAGAAAGAAACAGAAATTGTTTCCATGAATTAGCAGTACCTGAGAACATAATGTACACTGATAGTTTTTTAGCCAAAATTTTAATTTACTATAATAATTTTCTCTTTTTCCTACCGTTCTGCCAGGAATGCTACTCATGAATAATCCCACTGAGTTAGGCAACTGTACAGTGTATGCCTTAGCTCACAATTCTACTTTCTGAACTTGCAAGAGAACAAAACTGATGCAGCTGGTAGGTTATAGCACATACCAGAGCCAAGCAGCCTTCAAATGCTTTAAAATACCATGGAAATGGGGAAATAGACAAAAAGTGTTATTCAGAAAAAGAAGTTTACTTCTTCTAAAATATAGTAAATAAATTAAACATATTGCCTGTCTGCCATATCTTATTAGTCCAAATAACTTCATCTAAGTGATTAAGAGATATAATCCAACTGACTTTTATCTTTTTAAGTTGGACGTTTCCATGCATTGAACTCTCTTTAGTTGACTGGAAGGTCACTTTATTTCCCACTGAAACATATATTAAACACCTGCATTTTAAAAAAAATGAAAGCCTCCCCACTGCATCTGGTAACACTTCAGACTTGCTCTGCAACCCTGCTAATATCCTGTTCTCCACGCTTCTCACATCTCAAGTATGTGAATATTATGCTTAAGGAAAATATTTGGGTAAGCATGTCACAGTACCTTGAAAGTATGGTGAATCGCTGGGTTGATTTATCAATTGATCTTCATCTGTTCAGATTTTGGAAGCTTTTTCTAACTTGTGCCTGATTAATTCTGAAAGAAAACAAAAAGAGCACAGCAATAAGACATTGGAAACCTTGTCTCTGTTTAGTAAGTATAAATGTATCTATTTAAAAACTAATGCAAAGCATTTTATCAAATACCGCTTCTGCAATGGATTGAAAACCGAAAGGTAAGCAGGGAGCTGTTATGCACTCTTATGCACAGAGCAGCTCTTTAAATGGCAGCCTGACATTACCAGAAAGGTATGCATTGGATGAAATCTCAATCTTCAGCCCAGTTACTGCACTTACATCGACTGTTCCTGCCCAGATTTCCAAGCCAACGGTTGTGTCGCTATCGCAAGCCGGTAACACGACAGCGCTGGTTTTTCTACACGGGATTTTTCTCGAATATCGCAAGACTCCAACAACGGGGGCTCTCGATACGCAGTCATTGACATTTTTACCACCATGTCATACAACGTGGATAGCTAAAAATGATCCTTCACGTAATAGTCATTAGTGACTATTACTGTGTCGCTGACGAAGCATTTAACAAAAAATATCATCTCAAGCTCAGGTTTTTAAAACCCTTTCATTCAAAGCTTATAAACTTGCTGTTTATATAAACCAAGTTTAAGCCTGGTTTGCTTTGATTTAGCATAAATCAGTGTCAATTTGAAGTTAAAGCGAAACCAAAGCTCTGTTAAAACTGATTAAAAAAATCAACCAACCTTGTGAACAGGTTATATTAAAGGTAAAATAACTGATTTTTGTAAGTGCTATGAAATGAAACTGGTGATTTTTTTTTCATCTACTAAAAAGTGCTGAAGATAGATAGGAATAAACCAATCTAGCACTGGGACCGGATGACACTTCAGAGAAAACTTTTTTTCCCCTGCAAGGATTAAAATCCAGACGAGAGGAATGCGGTCCAAGAGGGCACCCAAGCAGTCCCACGGCTGCAGGGCTCTGCCCCACTGGAAGGTGCAGAACGAAGCTTTTCCTGGCTTCTGTTGCTCCTCTGGGAAGCTGCCTGCAAACTGAGTTCATGTCTTTAAACTCTTCTTATGCACCAAGGATAAAACCCTTTTTATTCCTTTCTTTTAAACTGCAGCTTAGCGGCTGACACTATCTTGACTGAGATCACCTGCAGATACATTCACTGCTTCTAAGCTTTACCCTGCTCAGTGACATGCTTGATCCTAAGAAGCACATCCACGCTTAATTATACTCTAGTTACTCAGTAAAATCCAGAATTTTCCTGTCTGCAGTGGACACCACTTAAGAGCAAGTGCCGTATGATTTTCTCTCTCCTTTGCAGTCACTGTTCTGCTTTATGGGTAAGAAAACCGATCGTTAACAAATTTCTACACCAGTAGGAGCCTCAGGAAACATTGTATTTCCTTGTTACCTATACAAATCTCATTGAATACTACAGTACAAAACTTCCTCTTCAACTCTTGCTGCTGCTCACTGGGAATGCAGTGTTTGCCAAAAATCCTTTTTCTCCTTCATTTGTTTAGGACAGGAGACTCTGAATTCATATGGACCATCCCCTTCATTCAATGTTCAGCCTGAAAGCATCAATCCCTTCGCACATACGACCTCCCTGCTGTGGGAGTAACTCATTCTTTCATCTCCACCCCTATTTCTATAGGGGATATGGGAGGTCTGCCCACAAAACGCCCTTTCTTGTATCTTGACATAAATGTTATTTATTACATAAAAGCCAAGTTCCATTGCTCTATGCAAAAACAAAACCAAAAACTACCTAGAAACCAGAAGACTCCTCCAAAGACCTAAAAATCCAGCAAAAACGGACATGACGAGGGTAAAGGAAGGAACAGCAAAACTTTTCTTCCCATATAGGAGAGATCAGAACATACCATGTCACCACCTGTGAATTTTGCTATAGGGATTACAGTTGGAGATGAGTTTGAAGGAAGTTAAGGGAATAGGTTTCAAAAGAGTAAAGTGACAGCTTAACGACCCTTTAAAGAGAAATCTTTCTCTGGATAATGGGTGGCAAAGAGGAGGAATGATTCGTGGTGAGGATTTACAGCGGGTCAATTACAAACACAACTGTCAGCAAAGAGCGATGCAAGGAAGGGAGGGGACGACTGTGGATGAGCCAGGAGGAGCTCCCTCTCCACTTTGGTACCCGGAAAAGGGAGAGCGAGTTGAAGGATGGAAAGATGACCCCAACAGTCAAAGCAGCAATCCAAGAAAATGGGAAAAGGCCTGCATTTTCAAACCGGTGAAGCAGTCTTTGCACTATGTCACAGCCTTATTGAAGACACTTGGTTGCAATTGGTATTTAATACTCGGAGAAGTTCCCATATGCAAGACAGGTAACTGTAACCTGGCAGAGCAAAAGCTGTATCCCAGTCAAAACTGTGTCTACATCGATGTATATAATAGTTACAATGACTAAGTTACATAGTTACAATGACTAATGCGTTTAACCCATTTAAAAGGAAACACATTTACATGAAAATTGTCATTGTAAATCAACTTATTAATACAAAGGAATTGTAAATGTATATGATAAAGCATCCTGAACTTTTGAAAGTATCCAAACTAATGCCACAGCTATCCAAACTCCTTTAACTGTTTTTCTTCTCAGCTGTCAGAAATAAGGACCAAAGAATGTGCATAAATTTTGGGACATCCTTTCTCCTTTGTTATCTACCTAATAACCAAATTTAAGATAAAATACAATATCAACAATTAGGGAGCTAAGAGTAAATGGGAGCAATTCTCAAGCTGATCTCATTTGTGCTGGAGATATCTATATCTATATCTATGTATCTCATATAGTTCCTACGCATAGCAATACAAAATGTTTCTCAGAATTACCTAAATATTGACTACTATTTGTGCAAACACAAAGGCAACAGTATATGTATACATTAGGTGCAAAATAAAATAAGGATACAAGTTATTCTGGAACTATTTCAAACATGCATATGTATCTTCATAGATAATGAGAAGGGTCAAACTTAGATAACTAATACCTTAGTTACTACCTATTTCAGTCAATGCAGAAGCAACAACACATCTTGACTAATTCTAAAGAAATTGATAGAAGTTGCAAAATAATTACGCACAGTAAAGTGCCCTTGAGGCACCTTAACTCTGCCTGCTGTCATTTGCCTTTGTCTAATGGCAACAGGAAAAGATCTGCACTCCTTATTTGCTCAACAAACCATGTTATCATTAATTCTAATTTCATCTTCCAACAATTTCTCTTTTAACTTAGAAGTCCTCTTTAGCAATAAGATTAACAAAGTCATAAGAAGCCTTTGCATGTTGCACCTCAGCTGCTTAAGTACAACCCCACAAAGCATAAGACAGACCGGTTAAAAGAATACTTGGTTTCAGAAACAATAAAAGATACTCTATAAGAGAGCATCTTGTCTTATATTTCAAAACACCTGCATCTTGCAGTATAATTTACACCACCACTTCAAAGTTCAATCCATAAAACACATCAGCTTACTGCAGAAAACAAAGATAAATAAGGACAGTTGAAATAATATTTATAAATGTCTTTTAAAATGGTATTTATATACAGCTATAGAGAGAAGCAGGAGTATTTCATACCAATTACAACTTGCATTGCATCAGAAACACAAACAACAAAAGACTGGTAGCAAGCACTAGGACACTGGACAGCAGGATTTTCCATGTTTTAAACCAAATAAAATCCCAATTGGCTCATTTAAAGGGGTGCATGAGGTAAAACAGTACTGTTAAAAAGAATACACAAATGTATAATATAAACATACTTTTCAAGACAGAAAGGCACAGCTAATCAAGACAATGAAGAGTACATGATTAACATGATTTGCAAAATTTATTACTGAGCTTCTCTGCTAAAGGAAATATCATTCAAACTACACCGTCACGGTTATTGCAGATTAAAGGTTTCAAATTAGCTCCTCGTGTATATCATTACTGTGAGTGGCTGCATTTTATCTGTCTCATTTTAAATTACTGCAGGCAGATGAAAGTCATCTTAAAATCTGACTCCTAATTTCGGCACCATACCACTAACCTGAGCAGAGCTGCTGGTTCCTACACAGGTACAGCACCACTCTCAATGTAAACAAAGGACACTGCCACGCACCCCGGGCTAAGGATGTCAGCATTTTTCAAACACCTTTCTGACTGTTCCCTTTTCTGGTGATGCAATGTGACCTACATTTTCAATGGCCAAAGAGAGACGGAGAGATAGAAAGGGAGGAGATAGAGAAAAGAAAGACAGACAGACCTTTGCTGTCCTTATCCTCCATTAATAACAGCTTTAACTGTCCCTCATGGGGATGATAATGGGCAAGAATAAAGCAGAATAATCCTATGGTAAATTCCAAACGAGATGCCGAAAGATAGGAGAGCATAAGAAATAGGAATTCTTTTTTCTACAATCCTGTGAACAAGTGTACAGCAATACCCTCGACAGGAACAGCAGAATCAATAATTTTATAACCAGTTGCCAGTACAAAGCTGTCTGTAATACAGATGCTTATTTTACCACGTTACATTTCCCATCATGTTCCTATTGCACGTAGTCCCTTCAGATCTCAAAATGCAACACAAAATAATCCCCAGCAGCAGCAGCAGCAGCAGGAGCAGCAGCAGCAGCAGCATTTTTACAGACAGAGAACTTGAGGAAGGAGGAGTGATTTGCCCACGGTTACCTAGCAGGCCCAAGGCAGGGCTGGGAGCAGAGAGCATTGCTCTTCATTATCTCTGCACCGTGCAGTCTATTAGGGACTCTGATACCTGTCATCCCAATACAGAATCTGGACATAACACCAAAATTATCTCTGTCTTGTCTTGCTCGCACATGAACTTCACACAGAAACTGTACCAGATCACTGCAAACTCTCGGGAAGTTTTCCCTCATAAACGATACACCACGTTTCTCAGGCTGGCTCTGGAAATGTACTTGAGTGTGAATTATAAAACCTGGTATTTTTCATTATAAACATGTGAAAATAAAGACCTAATAGAAGCTTTGGTTGCTTTTTTCATTTGTCTGCAACTAAAGCACCCTTCCTTTCACAAATCAGTAGTTTTCCACAGTTAAAGCAGTACATTAAGACATTAACAGCTTGTTGCTAGGATTGTAATAAGCAAAAAATCAAGATCTTCTGATTTTCAGTTACTCTGTTTCAGTGCAAAAGATGTCCTGAAGAATATCTGCAAAGCTCTTAAAGGATCACAGTTCCTTTCCTAATGCTGGTAGTTAATACAATATAAAGACAACTGTAAGTGATTTTCTTATTATTGAAAGCAAAGGCCAAAACTTGATGTTAAGGATATGTCAGTAAACCCAGAATGACTCCAGCATTTCCCAAAGCGTTCCTTGGGATTTGCACACACGCAACCAAGACTGTAATTTGGCACTGCATTTGAAAGCAGAGATCGATAACATGTGTAGATTAATTCCTGGGTTTGAGCTGTATTTATTATAACAATAGCTTTCCCATCAAACAGGATTCATCTCCTGAGGTGCAACCATCCCCACACAGCAAGTGCTGAGAAACGGCTGCTCCTGTGCTGGGTGCTGCTGCCTTTTCTAACTGCGACAGTGCATCGAACTGTTTAGTGGTTTGGAAGGCAAACAGCACCCATATGAAGCAAGGGAGAGGAAAAAATAAATCAAAAAGCAACGATTTCTCCAACCACACGTGCTCATATGACTGTGAAGAAACCCTCATTTGTTAAACCGAGATTATAAGCACACATTCCTCCACCCCTATTATCCCTGCTTGCACCTTGGTCAATCTATTTTACTCTTTGAACCTGAATTTAGTGGGAAACCGGTATTTCTCCCATTATAAACAAATTTCTTTTTGTTAATCTAGGAGAAACTCTTGCTGATAAAAACAAAATCTCTTCACTGCTGTCAGCATTACTAAAGCTCTCTCTTGTGAATGCTTCACTGCAACAATTTCTCAGTTTCTCTTATTTTTTGGCCTTATTTTTCATTTCTTCACAGTATCTCTGTCGCAGTTTAGAAGGGAGAGGAGCTGAGGTGACACTTTTATTGCTGTCCAACACCACAAACATTCCAGCTAGAGGAGCCAAGCGCTGCAGAGACTTGGAGGGCCCAAGCCAAGCAACCCAGAGCGATCCCTCCCTTTGCCTACCAGTGACTGCCACCTACAGACAGAGCACAGCGCTTTCCAGAAACGTCAGAGCAACAAGAGAAATGTGAATCCCATTTTTTAAAACAAACAAACAAAACAAGAAGTTACATTCTAGACAGTTACAACTAACTGAAAAAATGAAATTATTTGCGTTTCTCTTCTTAATGTGCCTTCTGACCAAGGAGCATTTGGCCCACATCTCCCCGCTCTCCTCCGAAAACTGCCATTTAGTCATAAAGACTGAGGTTGTACATGTGGGGAAGATCTATGTAACATAACACCATACTGGTTTTTGGGTAAGTGCTGCGTTTCAGACTGTTCGCTAAGAAACATGCCAGGCCGTGCTTAGGAACTGAATACAGAATTTCACCATTAGCTGAAGACACAACAGTGACCTTTCAAAGACTACCTGTGTAAAAATGCTGAAAAAGCTCTAGCATTAATGTCCTTAGTGACACTAAGGAGATTTAAAATGTCATTCTAGAGGTATGAACTTAATTAAAAAACCTTCACATAATCATTTCAAGAAATACATTCATACTATGCTAGTGGCTTAAATGTCTACAAAAGCCCACCCAAGCCAACAACGCTTCTTACACATTGTAAATCTGACACATATTTATATATCATATTAATTCACAGCTGTTTACTGCACTATACAAAACCCATCTAGTCCTCTAGCTACTTATATAGCTACTAATAGGGCACTCAATCCTCAATCATACAACCACTAGATACTCTTTAACTGAATAAAAGGAAGGGGTTTTGGTTATTATTTACCTGGAGAATATAATAATTTGCTTTTTAACATATTCCCAGTAGCAGTTACCCTCTCTGCAAACCATACACAGATATGAAGCCACAAGTCTGTAACTACGTGGTAGCATACTCTTTAGCTATTAAAAGAATTTATTGCCTATGGCCAATAATGTCTCATGAAGAAATCACTTCTCCAGTTTCCTCCTTCTCCTGCTCATGGTCAAGTTGACTGGGAATGAAGCACTATAAAACCATGAGATCTCTTCTCATTTCTTCTCTCTTGCAATAGATATACAACCTCCAGGTCGCACGATGTACCTCCTCTTGCTGTTAGTCCCATTCACCGAGAAATTCATTCTTCCTAAAGGGATTCACAGCTAAAATGAAGTTAAGTGGGATTACAAAGCTCGCTGTTGAACATGGCCACCTATCTCTGCATCAACTGCCAGGTTGCAGTCTATTGAAATCAACCACTTCTACTTCGTGCACACACGCAGCCACTGGAACAATTGCTCATTCAGACCCACACCGGGTCACACTTCGTCCCCATGAGGCACTCCACGAATCCTCTTAGTTTCCCCAAGTAGAAACACAACGCTATAACTGGCCTGGACGCAACATTACAGCAGGGTATCATTTCAACAGGAAGAGGACAGGTATTTGCTATAGCATCGTCCTGGAGGATGACACGCAAGAAACCCACCCAAAAACTGAACCCATTGTAAAACATAACCTTTACCTGACAACTACCATAGCCTTTCTTATACGTTCTTTTGGCCCTGGTCCATGCATCACGATTTTCAGACCTTTAAGCAATTTCATGGGCATCACCACACATCCTCTTTCCTGATTTCATTCAGTACAGACCCTGTCGTCCTGCATGTGTGCAGTTAATTAATACTTAATTCCAGAACTAAAGCAGACCAAGCTGGTTTTCACAAACTTGGGATCCTTGATAATGTAGGCATTATTTTGTGTATAAGGAAGTTTAGGAAGCTCCGCTAGAACACAGTAGGCACTCCTTTCCTATGTAGTGTTTCGTACTTAGAAATAAACCAAGCAAAAGCATACATGATATTCCTATCACTTTAAAAATTCAAGTGGTGTGCCTGTGATAATAAAGTGTCGGTATTATGGTGTGAGCAGAAATATAAAACGGAGGTTGGCCCCCCTGCTCTGAAGCAAACCTTTGCACATTCCTGTTGAGATCAGAGATGGTGCACGAAGAGGAGCAAGTGAAGCACTGGAAACAGAAAGATACTGGCCAAATGGCAAGAAAAAGTTAAAAATTAAGCTGAAAGCATCCAAGTAAACCTTTGCACAACATGACCATGTAAAAGTGATTTTTTTTTCTTTTACATATCCTCCGACATTATATTTACGTGCATAAACTCTCAATAATCTCATTTCCTATTTCTTTAAGTATTCTTAGTCCTACAGTAAATTTTACTCTTAATCTTCCAACCCTCTGACACCACCAGACAGCTGTATCACAGTCTCATTCCTCCTGAAGACAACACTTGCCTGGGCAGATCTTTGACGTGCCACCAGACAGTTTTGGGGAAAAGAGATCAAGGCATTTCCAATGACTTTTTCCTCCTTTCCCAACAAGTGGATAACAGCCTAGCAAAGTCTGGGCCCTGCCAACAACTGGATTAGCAGAAATCATTCTTTAACCAGTGACACCAAATTAAGGTAATAGTTTCCTATTTCTACATCTCTTACTTCGTTAATATCCGCATTTGAAAAGAGCAGCTCTTGAGTTGTTTAGTTCCACTTGTTTGAAGAAATAAACTACAGTTACAGTCAGTTGCTCCTGTGCAAGCCTTTTACCCAACAACAGGAAAGAAAAGCTTTACCAGAAAACCTGACTGTAAATATCCTCCTATTCCAATCCCAGCAAAGTGGCTGCAGCTCAAGTGCAATTTAGGTACTTCTAACATTAAATTTCAAATTCATGACATTTAAAGGAAAAATCCCATACATTTTATTTTAATATATATATGCAGCATTTTATTCCAGGATATGTTACTGTTCAACACCATCCTAACTTTACATGTGTGCGTGTATGTGTGTGTGTGTATATATACATACACACATGCACACACATATATACATTATATATACATAATATATATATGTATATATATACACATATACACACACACGTAAAGTATATATACACATATATATACACATCATATATATATATACATCATATATATATATATACACACACACCAAAAACCATAAGCAGATCTCAAAAATTAAAAAAACCCAAACCAACCAACCTGTAATGACCAAAGCAACACTGGAATGAAACTGAAGTGAAAACATCTACAATAACCACTAAATCACAGGTGCACACTTGTAGTTATTATTAGCATGGCTTTGTTTCATCCTCTTCTCTTACGAGCCAGTCTTTATTTATTTGAGTTTTAAAATCCAATTTATCTGCCTTGCCTCTTTTATTAGTTCAATTCTCCTCGTGTATAATCAACACTTACATTTTTATCAAAATAAAGGCAAAAGGCAGAGGACCAAAAAGAACTCCTGGTGGTTTTCAAATGTTCTGCACTAATGTTTTGCAACAGAAAAAAACAACAAACCAACTTGAATGCTTGTTTATACCAAGTCTACTAAAACATTATTTTAAGAAAAGTTACCTTGGGAGTTTTAATTTGTTATTAAGACAAATAACATTTTGGGCTTAGCGTTTTGGGCACACATATAATCACTGTCACATCTCAACTGAAAATCTACATATATATATAAATACATAGGTATACACACACACTTTATATATAATACATTTTGTGTCCAGTTTCTCTTTTTCCCCAATGTTTGACATTAATTTTTTCTATTTACCTTTTGCAACCCAGTAAAACAGTTTAGGAAGCAATAATTTTATTCCACAACTCGTTTTCCTCTGTTTACCTACGCTTTTCAAGTCCAAATCCCATTCCTGCTCGCACATACAATTTGGAAATCACCAGGAAGGCACTCAAGCATCCTTGAACAGACTCTGATTTTCAGTTCAAATGTAATCATTGCCACACTTGCATGTTTTTCTCTTGCACTGCTTTGTTTTTATGGGTTATTTCCTTAAACGTCTTGGTCCTCGGTCATGTAATATCTCTGCATTGGGCTACACAATCGTGTTCACCCTTTCTGACAGCAACACCACCTCACAGCAGTCAACAGGCTGGCGATTACAAAATTCCCTCTGATGGAAGGAATTTTGGGCATTAATCCCCTCAGGAAGGAGGAGAGATGGGTTGAAGTCTCCCACACATGTGGCGAGCAGTCTGGCGGATAACAGCTCCGCTAATGACGGAAAGGGAACCAGAACCATCGCCACCTCCTGGGTTTTGAAAGCAAAGCTTGACCTTTGCTCCCTTTTTGAAAGAAAGGGCTTATGATCCTAATTTCAAGAGAGCATGAATCCAAAATGCTCCCTAGAGAAAGGTGCTTAGCCCTGGATATCGGCAGGATTTAAGCACATTCCTACTTCAGCTACTGCAAAGAAAATGTGCAGATTCATCATCTCCTCCAAGCTGCTCCAGCTGCTATAATGTTAATGAAAATATTAAAGCATTTGGCCCCCTTCACCTCCATGGAAACAGCACCCATCTGGCCTCAGCCAGACCAACCTTTCCTTTGGTACCACCAGCCTGAGAAGGGCAAGGAAATGTCATAACCTGGATCTGCCCCTTCTGGATCTGAAAGTTACCTTCTCAACATGCATCTCTTGAAGTATTCATTTAAATCATCTGCTTCCATGGCAGCTGAAGCAACAGTTTAGAAGCTACATTGGGCCCACTTGAAAAAGAAACTGAGAAGAGCGTGCCCTCTTCCTAAGGTGTCCACAACTTCTCTTCGGGGTTTTACCGTGCTTCCAGTCATTGTTGGTACGGTAACCATGGTCAGAAACAAATTTCAGTGTTTTCATTCAACACATGACACATCAAAACCTAAAACTGAGCAGGCATCACCAAAGCGTGCGGCCATGCCTCCAATTATTTCTGTTTTGCTGCTCAGGCTTGTACCTCACTCAGAAATCAGGGGGTGAGAATGCGCTTCAGCGTATCACGTTTTATGGGAACTGTAAACTGTAGCTGTGCTTAAACACCACCCACTGACAGAGTTACTCTATCAAAAGAAAATAAACCACAAAATAATCCAAAGCAAAATATAACCCAAATTTAAAAGGAGAAATGTAGGTTTACCGACATAGACCTGATACTCTCTTTCTTCATCTTCCAAGATAAAGCGTTTCTTCCAACACCTCCCCATGACACGGCCAAGCTCAAAGCCTTGTAAAATTTCTAGACCATCTTTTACAGGTTTGGACAGCTTTTTTTAAAAAAATAATAGAACAAAACAAACCCAACCAATCAACTTTTATTAAACTTTGAAAAGCTGACTCAGAAGCTGTGCAATCGCTCTGATTCAGCTTTCTTAGTCCAGTCAAAGCATCTGCCCACGTGATGCAGAAAACGCCACTCTGAAGTTGGGCAAGAGCTGCTTTCCAGAGGAGGAAATGCCTGTTTTCCCTTGTCATCTCTGGGCAAAATTTCCTCAGTAGCACTAGCAGTTATTCATGTAAACATGAGAGGAGTAAATATGATATTCACAACTCTCTTATTGTTAATCCAATGTTTCAAGCACAGTTAAATACAAACATTTACCATGGGGCCCAGTGCCAGCAAAGATAAATTCTTCTCAGTGTTAAGACCGCATTCAACATCCACCTCTTCCTCCAAAAACTCTGGCACGCCACCGATGATTTTCAGGGCACAAAGCAAATGCTACCAAAGCCAGGAAGGATTGAGGAAGGAAAAAGAAAAATATGGTATTTTTAATAAAAAAAAAAAAGTAAAAGAAAGCAAGCCACACTGAAAACATCCTGCCACCACATGAAGAGGCTACTGGATAACTGACTAATCTGGCCAAAAATAATTCCCAAGGAATAAGTGGCTGCTTCCTTACAAAATACATGAAACACCACCCTAAAATCACCTAGCAGTCACTTCAAAGCACAGAATGCAGACACCGTGTGGGATCTCCCAGGCACTGCACATGCAGCTGAAGTCTACGTTGTCAACGATTTTCAGATTAAAAGAAACATCTACCCATCTAATCTGTCTTGCAGCAGCTCCGCGACACTGAGTTTCACGAGGTGCCTGTTAAAACACCTCAACTTCCTTGCCAAGTGGTAATCTGTGAAGCCACTGGGAATAGGGACCATGACCCACTGCACCACTTTTAACTGCTGGTAATTGCGCTGCCTCGATTAAAGCACCTTTTGACATGCAGACAAGGCATGATTTCATGTGCTGGGAGCATCCCTGCACCTGTGAGCTCAGTTTTCTGCACTGAACACCTCAGGTGGCTGTAGTTTCAACTTGAGTTTGCCAAGCTTTAACAAATTAGTGACAGGTCACCTGAAAATGTACAACGGTTGATTTTCAAGCTTTACACATATCCAGTAGGATTCAGATACGAAATGTGGAAAGCTGCTATGTAATCCTGTGAAGATACCTGTAAAAGTGCAGTGTCAGAATGCCACCTGTATAATTTTGGTTATCCAAGTGACAAAGCGCTTTACTTAGGAAAAAAAAAATATTTAAAAGGACCATGCAGGACTATTTGTTTAATTACTAAGGTAAGCTTTTGTCTCCTTTCATGAGAAAAGCAGTAGTAATGAAATGTCGTTCTAACAAACAAAATATTTCCAGTGTACTTTTGCAAAGTACTTCTGTCAAGAATCCTGGATTTTTACCTGCTTCTTTCAGTTACAAAGTGAAAAATCAAAAATAAAAACAATCCTGTAGGCCTCAACTCGTGTTTACATTATTATCTGATAGCAGCCTGGTTTTAAAAGTATAGTATTAACAGTACATTTAATCAATCTTGGTAACGCAGACAGCAGACAGCAAAGTTGATTACTGTTCAGATAAGAAAAAATTGTCTTTTTAAATTCTTATTATCGTCACTAGAGTCGCAACAAGTATTTTCACTCTCCCTTCTCCTGTTACATTGTAATTCTATGAAAATGTGCTAGCTCTGCAGAAACACAAGGGTCCATGTTAGGAAAGCTTTTTACAAGGCTAAGAACCACATTGCTTAGTATCTAAAAAAAATAGAAAGCAAGAAAGAAACCCTACTGCTTTTTATCCCAATCACTGGATTGAAAATGTTCAGTTTTATTATTTAAATATGTGCAGAACTAGGCAGATAGTGTCTAGGAATTTGTACAGAACAAGGGGACAAGCTCTTGAAACACTGATGCTGGTTTTCAGTAAATGCTGAGGCTAAAGAAGACTGCAAAGAAAATATAACATGTGAACTTAATCTAAAATGAGAAAACAGGGTGACACCAATAGTTTAGCTTGCTACCAGTCTCGCACAAAACCATGGTACACCATCAAGAAAGAAATAAAGGACACTGGTAAAAAGTAATGCTAAACATAGGCTTACAGAAAATAGGTCTCGCTAAATAAATGGTATGGCTTTCTGACAAGAATATAGGTTGGACTGGATAAAAATACCTTGTAGTTTCTGACCTACTATACTTAGATCTTGGTAAGATTTAGTGCCACACAACAGTCTGATTTAGAAGTTATTCAACACAAAGAAAACCTGGAATCTAAAACCACCTCATAAATTATTAGGGAGGCTTAGGAAAAATACTTTAAATCCACCTCATCAATAGTTAAAGCTGTTTTCTTAGCTCTAAAAATCATAGCTCATTATAGCTTGGACTACTACAAAAAGCTTCTTCCCCTTTAACTGGGTATATATTTTTCCTCAACTGCAGAAAAAGTTAAAGAAAAGGGGAGGAGGTAGAAAGTCACTTTAAACTTTGCCTTTCATAGATTTTTTTTATTTTTTTATGGAAAGAAAACTTCAACATGAACAGATTTCCTCAATAAAAAAAAAATCTGGTGTGCTTAAAAGCCATTTTCCAGCAAAGAAAGGTTACTGATGAAAAATCTGAGCCAGTTCCACACACATGTAACATCTTGCAGTACTAAACTTACCTTGCTTATACTTCTTGTATCCAGAGTCACCTGGAAACATTACAGAGGATCATTTAACACTTTTGACAAGGACAGGTGTGTAACAAATTATTATGGATAAGCTGCTTCACGGTCTTACCATATGGCACACATCAAGGCATTTGAGGAAAGAGGGAAAACAAGAGCATGTTTAGCTTGGTTGAAAGCTTGCACACACAGGTACCTATTCCAAAAGAGCTGGCAGGAGTAAGGTGCTACGCCCTGTGCAAGGCATTTTTTTCCTATTGCATGAATCTCCAATACTGATGCCTTAAGTAAGGTCCAATGGTACTCAGTGTTTCTGCCAGTTAAAGAGTCTAGAAAAGACTGTAACTGATAGAATCTGCCCAGAATACATGAACTGGTGAAGGACAAATAAATTAGAGTAAGTCAGCCCTGCTCCAGAGATCGACAGCACTGAATTAATGAAAAAAAACCATGCTTGTATACAGCCCCATGCAACACACTCTCCATACATGTGAAATAAGGGTTGTTTCATACTAAAAAGATGACGAACTCCACTTGGAAATGGAGTAAATTGAAAGAAGACTCCAAAGATACAGTGAATACTGAAGTGCAAATAGAAACCCAGCAAACTGGAACTGGCTTCCTGGGCAAAAAAACCCCACCTCATGGATGTTAAAATGGCAAAATAGGGCTGGAAAGAGAACAAGCTATTACATTATTGTGAGATTCTTGATGATTTATTTACCAAGTTCTACTTCCCATTCTAAAAGAGAAAAGTTAATGAACATTGATGATGCCTGAAAGCCCTGTCTTAAAAAGAAAAATAATGGCTTTGTTCCCTAAATTGCTCTTACGAGCCCAAGATCCAGCACAGAGAATTTGTAAGAATCCTGTAATTAGTAACGCATATAATGACAAGAATGGCACTAAAGTTATTAAATATTATTAACTAATCATATGGCCTGCTGTATTCTAAATTAATTACTCAAGGACTAACTATTTGTCATTGTGGAAAGCTTAATAAGACTATCTGACCAACACTGGAATGATGAACAGAGAGTGAGAAAAGATTATATTGGATTAACTGACAGAATACAACACAAAAATATTCTAACATCATTAAATAAAGAATTGTGGGTTTTCACCTACAATAGTCTTCAGTTCAGACCAACTTTTCTCTGTGGTAGAAACAGAAAGGGCTCAGAAAACTGAAAGAGCTCAGGGAAGGGCAAGTAAAATATTGTCTTGATAAGAGTGAATGCTTCAAGATAAGCACTTAAGACTCCCAAGAGGTAATCAGTGGGTTACGAGTGAAAAAAAAGCAACAAACCACACTGTGTAAATCTGTGTAGAGAAGTTCAGCTAGGCCTTCTTCTCACCCTTTGCCAAAACACTAGGGCTACATCATAGTGCCCAAAGCCTCAGGAAAAACAAAGGTTTTTGTCAAACCAACTATATATTAAATGGCAACAAATTCAAAGTTCATAAAAGTGAGGGTTTTTAATAGCGCATACATAGCTCAGGAATTCAGGCTCAGTTTGGCCAGTCCTTTGGCCCAAACTTTGCAGAGAGAGTTAGATTTTCACCCAAAATTATATCATTCACAAATCACATAATGATACATAAAAGTTTCAAGAACAGAAATAACTTAACCAGGTTTTCTATGTTGGAAACTCTTTATTCTCAAAAGTCCAGGCGGAGTTTTAATGACTGCTCCCTGTAACACTTTCCCAATAGCACCTCCCAAAGAATCTGATCAGTTGCCTATTGAAGACAAAGTACTGGCTTGAAACAATCTACAAATAAACAGCTGTTAAATACCGCTATCCAGAACAAAAAAACCTCCTGGTAATCACTCACAGCGTTAAAAGCAGGAAAACACAGATTATAGCAGGCACCCACTTTGTTCTTTTCTTACCCTGATTTTCTCCAGGACCCTAAACTATCAATGCAAACCGCTGAGCAGAACAAGTCCATAAGCTAATTAAGTGTCCAAACCCAAATGAAGAGGGAAGATGAGGGTGTCAGGCTCTGGACATGTGTCTCATGCACCATGACATGTACTACACAGTAACGCTGCCAGTTTTAGTACTGCCCAAGTGTCAAAGTCTGTGAACTAAAAGCCAAAAACTCAACAGTTGGTACTGGTAACACCTCAGTATCTCTTTCTCCAGACACCTCTAACCTTTTTTTTTTTTTAACAGCACCAGCTTATTTTTTCAGGGTAGAAACAACTTTTGTTCCTGCTCACTTTGTGATAGTCAAACTCCCCAAGAAAAGCACCAGAATAATTATTTTTGCACCTCCAGGCCCTGCTGCTTGTCTTTCCAGCGTCAAGTGAGGATGCACATAATGGTGGCCCAGGAAAGGGCAGCCCAGCTCCCTCATGCCCATGCCATGGGCCCGATCTCTGCAACCTTGCCAAGGAGCTGGAACCGCGGGGTTGGTGCTCCCGTTCCCTCCAGCCA
>NW_010170374.1:0-255 GCF_000695765.1 Mesitornis unicolor | reverse complement strand
CCCCCGGCCACGGGGCCCAGCCAGCCACCACAGTGGGTCCCACCACCATTACGGCGCCATTGCCTTGGCACTGGGCACCATGGCGGGACCATCCACCTGCTCCCCTGTGCCGCTACCGCCACCCTCGCAGGGCCGAGGCCATGCTAGAGAGCCCTGTCAGGGGGAGATGGGGCCACCAAGGGTGATGGCGACAGCAGCCCCGGGAGGACGCTCCGAGGCGGGAGCGTGGCGGGAGGTCAGCCAGGTGTACCCCAG
>NW_010170373.1:0-10020 GCF_000695765.1 Mesitornis unicolor | reverse complement strand
ATATATATATATATATATATATAAAAATTTCCTGCAACTGTTCCCCAGTCATCAAAGAGCTGACAGCAGGGACTGCTACTGGAGTAGCAGGGGCAAAGTGTCTAGTAAGGTGATGATAGAAACACGTATAAACTTGATGACGTGACCCTAGGTGTCATGGGGGCTGTCCCTCAGTGATCTGAGAGGTTCCTTTCAACTGGATCATATCCAACAATTTGGGTAATAGAGACAGAAAGTAGACCCCTGTGCAATGAAAGAGCAGCTTGCAGGACTGGAGTGCACGTGAACTGGAGAGTCACAGGAATATGACATTTTTTCCATGGTTAAAACCAGTAAGATTTAGTAAGACCACTGCAAGAAATAGAATTATGCATGAAATTACAAGCCATCTTTCGGATTTGCAAACTGGCAGTCCATTCCTCACACTACCCGCGATCTATTGTAAAATGCAATGACATTGATTGTAGCCTAATTCCTCACTTACAACACTGAATATTCCTGTTTCAACTGCACCATCCAGAGAATTAAAGCTCTCTTTATTTCCTCTAAAGGCTGTCACCAGTGGGTTCTTATTCACTTGTGGGACAGAGACCTGAGGGAATGGCTTCTGGGTCACCCATGCCTCAGGAGCAGAGGACAGCTCGCAGCACGTTCACGCAGAGCTCTGCTTCGTTCAGTGTCAGCTGTGGCACTGATTTATTGAGGTGACACGATTTCCCTTCTAAGAGCAACCTGGCCCAAATTTTTCTTTAGTAAGAATAAGATACCTTTAAAAATAATTTCTTTCATTCTGTAGGCTTTAGAAATCTAATGTGCTTCTATTTTCTATATTCAGTCACCTCCAGTTGTATTTTTAAATTTCTTCTCATACATCTCTTTAACTATCTTCAACTATCACCACTGTTCACTTCAGTTGACCTACAGCTTTCCTGTTAAACCAAGTGAGATAATATACATTAGAAGTAGTTTATCTGCTTTTTATTAATCCTGTCTTGATTTCTGCTAGAAACATAACAATATTCCTGACACTTACGAAAGGAACCACTTCTGTGGAAAATTATATCGCAGGACTCAATTTTTGAGTACTAAACTGAAGACTTTTAAGGAAAGGAAAATGTTAAATGTTATATCCTTTTGATTTCACCCTGGTCCTGGAAAATATCAGAGATAATTTGCCTTATCCTACCTCAGCAACATGACGTGTGGGCCAGATCCAGGTTGCAGATTGCTTCCATCAGGTTTGGCTAGGTTTAACACGTTGGACAGGACATCTGCCTTCTGAGGAACAGCTCAGAAATACCTCGAAATGACTCCTAGAAGCCAGAAGGCCCCTTGCGATGATCCTTTCTCACCTTTTACAAAATTCAGGCTGATAGGTGCCAAGGTCAGCACCTGCCGCTGCCCTGGATGCTGTGGTGTCCAGAGCTGTGGCACGAGTGCCACGGCAGCAGGGCCAGACCTGGCTCCGAAAGTCTTCGCTTGCAGCGTTATGGGAAAAATGTGATCAGAAAGTGTGATCAGAAAGAGAAGAAGGAAGAAGTGCTGCCCGTGCACGCAGACTGGCAGAGAGGGGGAACCAGCTCCCTGTCGCTGTTTCTAGTGCTCTTCGTCACTCTCCACATTCACTGCCCAAACCACTTATGCCAGATTTTCCTTTAAAAACACCCAACATGAAGATTCTTTTCCAGAACCTTGTTCCTCACAAACATATGCACCTTATTTCTAACCTGACTTTATTTGGCTTCAATTTTCAGTCACGAGGCATAGATAGTCTGATTAACTGCTGGTACTTACAGATGGTAACAAGTCTACCCCTTGATTTTGCATCATTCAGATGACGTAAACAGGCTGGCTTATGAAGCCAAGACAAATTTTCTTCAGAGTTTCTTACCTCCACATGATTACCTCTGTCAACCTAATTGATAATCTTTTAAAAAATTATATCCAGTCTGATTAAATCAACAAACACACAGATCAGCTTTAACTTCACTGACCGATTTAAATTTATTAGCTAACATGGGGCTGAATGATGAATAATAGTAATGATAATTAATATTTATGAATAATAATTATTAGCCAGCCCCCCATTAGCTATGCAATATTTTCCACTGATTGATGTCAGGCTTATAATTATTCATGTTCTGCCACTTAGCCTCGAAAAGTACTGGCACGATGCTAGCTTTTTGCTGTCTTTAGGAACCCTCTCAGTTTTAAAGGATTTATTAACAAATCAGCACTAACGTCCCACAGCACTCATAGACCAGTTCAAAAAATCCTAGATGCAACTTCAGCTGGAATCTTGATTGTGAAATGTCTAACTTTAATAGCTACCGTTTAACATCCTCATTAGCTACTGTCAATGAAAGCTATTTCATCATCTGACTGAATATATCTGGCTGTTCCCCAGACATAAAGCAGAATGTTTGTTCAACATTTTTGCCTTTTCTGCTAATTCTTGACACTTAGAGCACCTCTCTCCAGCACTGCACCAATAGTCCTGTTACTGCTTTTTGTACTCTTGCTATACACGCACAGTAACTTCCTATTGCCCTCAGTTACGCTAACCATACATCTCTTTTGTTATCTACACCTATTTTCTGGGTTTCAACTTAAATTAATTGCTATCAACTTCTCCTTTTGCAAGTAAAAAGAGAAATGCTTGAAGCTGAGCTAGTTTTCATTCTTTGAGGAGACTGTTTTCAATTCTGCTGTTTGTTGGGTTTCTCTAGATTAGCACCACTTCCCTCCTGGTGTGTAGCTGTTCTGAACATTGTTAGATAGCTCATCAGCATCATTCATGGTTTTTGTTTAAACTCTTCGACCCAGAAAAAATGGTTTTCAAATTGGTGCAATCTGTCCTTTCACAGCACCAAAAATACTGAAACGCGGCTAAATGTGTTTTGTGCAAATAGAATAAAGATCCTTTTCAACTGACTGTTCATCCTGCGATCAAGTCCTCTTTATCTGTCGGGATGAAGTGTAATATAAAATGCCATCATTTTGGATTCAAGGCTTTTTGAGAGCAGAAATGTATTGTCCATAATTTCCAGCTTCAAACGTGCTACAGCACTGGCAGCCTCTCAAGCTCAGCGGGTGTCCCTCAGGCTGAAGTGCCTCCCTACCGAAATGCAGCACTCTCTGCCCAACACAGCACGTCTTCTCTGCCACAAAATCATCTCTTCTGCTGCACCCAACCTCTTTTTTGGCAAGCAGAGCAGTCACCAGTGCTGCCAGTTGTGTCAGAGTCTTCCATACAAGACGAAGGAGGAGTTTTCAAACAAACCTTGTCATTAATCTTTCTTGCACTTGTTTTGTGCTCTTCTCTCGCTCTTGCCACAGTGATAGATGTAGATCATCAATAAGGTAATGATTGTTTAGCATCAGTGAGCATTCAGACTGAGTACATTTTCTGGTGCGGCTCAGCAGGGATTTGCAATCACATTCCAAATATTCCTCACAAATTCTCATTACCTCACTAACTGCACAAAAATATTTATACCTAAAACATTATAAAATCACAGCATAGCTCAGGTTGGCTGGAGATCATCTAGTTCAGCCCTCTGCTCAAAGCAGATTGCTCAGGGCCTTTGTACAGTCATGTTCTGAATTATCTCCAAGGATGGATACCTGAGTCACTAGAGCAGAAAGTACCCACCCTGTACCTGAAATGCTGTCAGGAACTATTAAAATACATTGCAGCCTGTGCTTTTGTGAACAAGACAAAATGTAAGCTGGGTTTCTGGTGGTTCTACAAGAAAAATCTGAGTCTGGGGTGCCACTCAAGGGGAAAAGACTATAGGAAGATCAGGTCACCACCAGCACTCAGGTATATTATAAATCAGTAGAGATGAGCATAACCCATATAAAGTTTCAGAGCATAAATGTGTCTCTGGCAAGGTAAGGCAAGCAATAGCACTACTTCTCTTTAAAAATAACTGGGTTTAGAGCTATTATCACTACTTGCATAGCACTATTCATCACCTGCCAGAGCCATTCTTTCAGCAAATGTTCTCTCCAGTCATCAGCACTGTATCTGTGGGGGACAGCTTCTATAAACGGGCTTGATGAAAATGTACTTTTCAAATTGAAGGGTGTTGTTACAGCTAACAGTGCAATCTCTCCCCACAATCACGCCACCAGCGAAAGCAAAAAGAAACTGATTCATCTTCGAACATTTCCCTTTTTGCTTGTTTTTTCTCACCGTACGATGTTACATTGCTAGGAAACACACGCAAACTCCTATGGAGGATTCCCAATAAAAAGCCAGTGCCAGCAGTTTCCACCAGGTTGCATAATTTTCTCCTCTGCTTAGAACTGCACCTACTTGCTGCCGCTATGAGCTGAGGGAGACAAACTGTTCTTTTTCATGGCTCCTTGTCTGCAAATGCGCAGGCATTGCAGCTCCTAGCAAACACAGCAGAAGTGCTTATGTTGATTTTTCACTTTTCTTCTGCAGATTCAGGTTGATCTTGCCAGATGGACCACTTGACTTTCATCAGACAGGCATGTCGATAAACCTGTGGGCTTAAAATGGCACTGACATTTCAGGAGTGTTTTGTTGGAGGGGGCATGAGTCATAAAGCACAGAGTCGGGGGTTTGGCGTATGCTGGCAACATAAAGCTTTTACGTCAGCCAGTGCTCAGGATTTGGTGGAGAGGAGAAGTAGCTGTGCATCCATGGGAGGCTTTCTCCGTCTTTGGCTGATCCTCAGATTGCAAACGCTGTGTTCATCCTGCCATCTTCACTGTGCCGTTGGTGACTATCAGCTGTGATCAGTAGTGCTTTCCACTGAAAACTTCCAGGTGGACCCTAACCAGTTCTGCTTCAGGGGATCTCTTCTTACCTTCAGTCCTCACATCTGAGACCTTCCCACCCCAGCAGCCCCACAGTACCTTATGTGCCAGCCCTTTCTCCAGATCTCCTGCAGAGACATCACTGCTGCCATGTTGCATGGCTGTGAGAGGCAGCAGGAGCACAACTTGCTGCTCGGGGAACGCTGGCAAACTGGCCTGGCATCAAGACTGGGGCATTTTAAAGTGAAATAAAGCAATTTCTCTTTTTGAACTCGATTACTCTCCTTTTCTCCTAAAGCTATACATTGGTTTGCTTTTATCTTTTGCATTGGATTGCAATTGTCTTTCCAGACATTTAGCATAGTATTTGCTCTATCCTCACTGACAATTTTACATGACTGACGAGAAACAGCTCCTGAAGTTCTGGGACAGCATTCTGGCCTCTTTTTGCTTCATATTCTTTATGCCTTTGAACACACAGTTTTTTTCCATTACCTGTTTCTTTAATGCTTCCCTCCCTCGCATATTTGCCAAATGACAAATGCATTCTCTACTTGATCATTACTAGGTCTGTAAGGGGGCAATCCAGATTTTGTAGGGCAGGTCTAGTTTTGGATTAATAGCCAAAGCTACCAAAATATTTAAAGATTTAGACCTGTTCTGTTTTAGTTTAGTACAGGCTTCTCCAGGGCTGAGAACTTTCAAAGCACTCCTACGCGGTAGCTGGTTGAGAGAGGGAGTTTGCAGCCAGACAGATTTATAGCATTCAGATATATAGAATCCATCATCGCTGTCCTACCACATCCTGATGCCAAATGATTCATTGGTCTGGGACCTTCTCCTACCTCAGCCTGGTGATCTTCCCAGAAATTATGAGCCCAGGAAACCCATCCTCAGGTCGGCTGTATTTCAAAGCGGGTGGCTGGATACAAGCTGGACCACTAGCCATGAGGGGAGGTGACCACTCAGCCACATGACCAGCTTTTACAGCAATGAATATGTACTCCCAACATGCATCAGTAACAAAATGTTTTGTAATTCTCTCTATAAAGATCATCAAAAGCTCCGCATGCCCACGACAAATAAATCCAACACAGATTATTGTGGCAGAGATTACAGATACTGGAATGTTAAAGGTCTCTGATAACAAATTGGGAAGACCCTGAAAAGCGCAGGTCAAACATGAGATGCTGGAACTGACATTGCAAGATCATGGAGGGGAGACACTGCAAGATTTTGGAGGGCAGACTGAGGGCTGAATCCTAAAAACCTTCAGCCTACTGACAGACACCATTAATGGAGAATGTTGCTTAATTTTTGTGGACAATGACTCCCTTTCCTCTAAGTCTTAAAATGCACTGTAAACACAAACTTGCCTTCTTGAAAAAAATTGTTAAAAGAGGAAAGAATAGCATAGGTGATAGAAGTTACCATTTTTTTTCTCCATATGGCTATGACAATGGTGAGCACCTTAAAGGGTGTACACCCCAAGAAGAGTCAGTAATTCAGCAAATTTTGCTCACACTACTGAAAAACTGTATTTTTTTGTTAATCTTACCATTGATCAAGCTGTACACTTACACTTGTTAAGTACCTGAAACAGGAATAAATAGATTTTATGCTGCGCTGCTGGTCTGTTGCAACTCTTTTGTCACATGAAACAGCTGAATTCGGGACATGTAAATTTCTGTGTGCAAAAATACCACATTCAGTTCAGGGGAAGCAAAACTGTAGCTGAGCCATCTTTCTGCTCAGTTCCCACGTTGCCTGGGTTTGGGGAATTACTTGCGACACAAGTCAAAGCAGACATGGGTTTGCTCTAAGCTGAGCCTGGTTGCCTGCCAAAGCAGTTCCCAGGAGACTCCTCTACGAGATGAGAATTATGGCCGTCAAGTACAGCGCTCTGCGATATCCGCAGCTCCTCTGGACTGGGGCTAATTAGTTATGGGGGGATGCCAGCTGGATACTGGGACAAGGATTCTGCCATTCTGGCATAAACTACTTCCTCCTTAAAGAAGCTTTAAAGTCACATTGTATGCTAACAGTATTATCTTTTGGATCTGGCCCAATAGCTTTATCTGACATACACAAACTGCTGAGTCACTGAAATCTATAAGCCAATTCGTATTCCACATATTGTAGCATGACATATTTTCTTCTGTAGAATAAATGTCAATTAAATATCACTCAGGACTGGAGGCAGTTGGCCTGGGATGTGTGGTAACTCTTGGAGCACGAAGGGGGAGTTATACAACACCAAGAAGCTACCGTCATGATGGAAAATTTTGACCTGAGCTGAGATGCACATCTCATCTGTGTCTGTATAACGAGATCTGACCGATTTACCCATAAACTCTATCTGGCAACAGAGAAATGCAGGAACTATTTGACAGACAAACGGACCTGGCTTTTGTTTACAAATGCCAAGACTTCTGGACCCCTGGCCTCAGAGATGCCTGACATGCAATGCGGTGCAGCTGTGGCCATCCCAGGGAAAGCAATGAGACGGGTGTTATTTGAGTACGCTCTCAGCAAACACTGAGAGCCCTTTCCTCTGAATAGTTACAGTTTGACAGCTGCTATTTTTTATGAGAAAAATAGCAACTGTAAAGCTGCTTGCTACTTTATTTACCTGAAGCTCAGCAGCAACCATGGCGCTAGGATATTAAAAGACAAATTTTTCATTTAGTACATCTGACCCCAAATCACCAGGGACCAATTGGTCAGACTGCCAGCCATTAATTACCAGCATGTTTTTAATGGCTTGGCCACTTCTAAGATTAAGCACTACCCAGAAGTATTATGACAGTGTATTTCTGGAATTTCGTTAGCAGAGGACAATGCAGATTTTGCACACGCAGCCTCGCAGCTCCTACCTGTAAAGTGCTGATGTGGACAGGAGTCCCTGTGCCATTCACAGTGTTCTTCTTGGCAGCGTTTCCACCTTTCCCCTCTGCTTGCTCTGCCTTGGCAATCTTTGCTTTTTCGGCTTCAATTCTCTTTGGATTGTTTAGCATTACCTGCACCACCGCGTACTCCACCAGGGACGCAAAGCCAAAGAGAAGGCAAACGATCAGCCAGACATCTAAGGCCTTCACGTAAGACACTTTGGGAAGTTCAGCGGCAAGAGTGGTACATTCGGATGCCAAGCTGAGCACTGAGAAAATACCTACGGAAAGAAAAACAATACATTGATTCAAGAAAACTTACCCTTACTGACAGCAGCTGTGCTCTCCCTCTGAAACAGACAACACTGAATGATGTTTTGTAACAGCGAATGAGGCCTCACAATGCGGTTGGTGTTATTTTGCAGCAGGTAGACAAAGTGCACATGCCTTCAGTTAACTAGTTAAACTGAATAGTCAGGTAGGATATTGCAGTTAGTGATGAATTATTAATAATGAGTACCTTCATTTTATAAATGGAAAAAGAAAATGTGAGGCTAAACTGGTTGCTGTGGTTTTCCTTTCTTCTTTTTTTTTCCCCACACAACTCAGAAATCTGCTTTCCAGAGACTTCTCTTACCACATGCATCTAAGTCTGAGAAGATGGAACAGAAACACATGATACTTAAAAGACTCCAAGTCCTTTAAATGACTTGAAGAGCTACTGTTGTCCCAGAAACCTGAAGTGTGCTACAGCAGGAGCAGCCCTCTGCGTGACCTGCCCACAAGAGCAATACGCAAACCTTAGGTGAAAGGGAAGGTTTTGCTGAAGAGCAAAGCTATGTGAGCACACTAAAACGTCTGTGTCCCTCACTGGGAAGATCAAAATACTGAGGTGACTGAGGATTCAAGGATCTAGAGGAAGCTTTCTAGATAAAGAGCTTTTCAGGAAGCCCTTATCATGAAAAAACCCACACTTGCAAAGCTGTTGAAAGGTCACACATTCTCACAGCAGGTTTCAACAAGCATCCTCCTTACGAGGCTCTCAAATGTCACCATCCACACAGGGCTCACGTCACAAGAGACAAAATACAAGTCTGATCTCAAAGAGGCTCCAATGAAATGGAAACAGTAGATTTGGAAAAAGCTAACATAGGGAAAACTTATTTCAACCTCCCAGTTCACAATGTCCCACTTTGGTTTTGTGAATGCTAATGACAAAAACCTTCAGTTATGAGCAGGCAGCTTCATGAAATGTAATTGATGTCTATAGAAAAATGTTGGCCAAAAAGAGTTACTCAGTCTTAACTATCTTTTTCACTTTGGTCACACGTGCTTTCCAAAGCACGAAATACATCATTTTATTCAGATCTAGTTTAAGGAACTGAGAATGTCAAAATCTTAATAAAACTGAAAGTATCTGCATTGGCCTATGAAAGTATTCAATTCCAGTTGATCATAAATAATGTGTCATTATTTTGCTGCTGTTCCCATTAAGATTTTAGTAAGATTGATATGATATTTTATTTGGTATTAATCTCAGATGGGCATCTTACTAGCTGTTAAAAGACTGAAGAGGAAGTGTAAAAAAATGATTACAGTGACATGACTTAAAAATACAGAATCTTAGAGTGTTTTATTTAGAAAGGTGTAATATCAACTCATCATTGCACAGCTGGATTCTTTTGTCCACTGGGA
This sequence comes from Mesitornis unicolor, assembly GCF_000695765.1. Lineage (NCBI taxonomy): Eukaryota > Metazoa > Chordata > Aves > Mesitornithiformes > Mesitornithidae > Mesitornis > Mesitornis unicolor. Next base: position 643 of record NW_010170373.1, on the reverse strand, counting down.
TAATGCATAACGGCCAGATGTGCCATGTCAGATCTGAACAACACGGCAAATACTGAACAAAGAAAGCTCAGTGTCCACTCTGGCTTATTTTGAGTCTACTGCATCTGAAGCACTCCAGCACAAGGTAGATTTTTTTCTCATTTATTTTCACTGGCCAGCACCAGCTGTCTTGGGCTGAACACTAATTATGGATCATAATGAACTGCAGAAACAGTACAAATACTCCTGTACTGCCTCTTAGCATATGAAGGACACCTCTGCCTATGCCCAGCTTTCTGCTTATTCTCTAATGGTGCATTGTATCATGAGCCATGATACAATGTCTGTGCTAGGCTTCTGAATGGCAGCTTCTACTCTAACCATGAATAACCAGATTTGTCAACGATATGGACTGGCTCAACATCTTGCAAATTGTAATTTTTTTTCCTACTGACATTAGAAGTGTCTACTAACTTAATAGGCAGGAATTATTATCATGCCTGGTGCTGAAAGTATTGGTACAACCACTCTGTAGAGCTTAAAATACTGGATATTACAATACTGGATTCAATTCTACAAAACTAACTAATAAATTCTGCTAGCAGAAAAGATTTTAATGGAGCTTTCATCAGTTTGTTCAGTAGGGCAACTGAGGTGACCCACA